>NW_028128529.1:0-56435 GCF_965231255.1 Vanellus vanellus | reverse complement strand
CAGCAAAAGTGCCAGCGGGGAAAAGTGATGCTGGTCCTCACTGCCTCCTGGAACCCCTTCAAATGCCCCAGACAATTTGGCCCTCTCTGCTTTCCTGAGGACTTTATCCGCAAAAGCACCTTTTTTCACTTTCGGCGCTGTCTGGAGCAAAAAAGACAAACGTCCAGCTTTTGCTGCCACAGCAAAGGTGCCAGCGGGGAAAAGTGATGCTGGTCCTCACTGCCTCCTGGAACCCCTTCAAATGCCCCAGACGATTTGGCCCTCTCTGCTTTCCTGCGGACTCTATCCTCAAAAGCACCTTTTTTCACTTTCGGTGCTCTCTGGAGCAAAAAAGACAAACGTCCAGCTTTTGCTGCCACAGCAAAGGTGCCAGCGGGGAAAAGTGATGCTGGTTCTCACTGCCTCCTGGAACCCCTTCAAATGCCCCAGACAATTTGGCCCTCTCTGCTTTCCTGAGGACTCTATCCTCAAAAGCACCTTTTTTCAGTTTCGGCGCTCTCTGGAGCAAAAAAGACAAACGTCCAGCTTCTGCTGCCACAGCAAAGGTGCCAGCGGGGAAAAGTGATGCTGGTCCTCACTGCCTCCTGGAACCCCTTCAAATGCCCCAGACAATTTGGCCCTCTCTGCTTTCCTGAGGACTCTATCCTCAAAAGCACCTTTTTTCACTTTCGGCGCTGTCTGGAGCAAAAAAGACAAACGTCCAGCTTTTGCTGCCACAGCAAAAGTGCCAGCGGGGAAAAGTGATGCTGGTCCTCACTGCCTCCTGGAACCCCTTCAAATGCCCCAGACAATTTGGCCCTCTCTGCTTTCCTGAGGACTCTATCCTCAAAAGCACCTTTTTTCACTTTCGGCGCTGTCTGGAGCAAAAAAGACAAACGTCCAGCTTTTGCTGCCACAGCAAAAGTGCCAACGGGGAAAAGTGATGCTGGTCCTCACTGCTTCCTGGAACCCCTTCAAATGCCCCAGACAATTTGGCCCTCTCTGCTTTCCTGAGGACTCTATCCGCAAAAGCACCTTTTTTCACTTTCGGCGCTCTCTGGAGCAAAAAAGACAAACGTCCAGCTTTTGCTGCCACAGCAAAGGTGCCAGCGGGAAAAAGTGATGCTGGTCCTCACTGCCTCCTGGAACCCCTTCAAATGCCCCAGACAATTTGGCCCTCTCTGCTTTCCTGAGGACTCTATCCTCAAAAGCACCTTTTTTCACTTTCGGCGCTCTCTGGAGCAAAAAAGACAAACGTCCAGCTTTTGCTGCCACAGCAAAGGTGCCAGCGGGGAAAAGTGATGCTGGTTCTCACTCCCTCCTGGAACTCCTTCAAATGCCCCAGACAATTTGGCCCTCTCTGCTTTCCTGAGGACTCTATCCTCAAAAGCACCTTTTTTCACTTTCGGCGCTCTCTGGAGCAAAAAAGACAAACGTCCAGCTTTTGCTGCCACAGCAAAGGTGCCAGCGGGGAAAAGTGATGCTGGTCCTCACTGCCTCCTGGAACCCCTTCAAATGCCCCAGACAATTTTGCCCTCTCTGCTTTCCTGAGGACTCTATCCTCAAAAGCACCTTTTTTCACTTTCGGCGCTCTCTGGAGCAAAAAAGACAAACGTCCAGCTTTTGCTGCCACAGCAAAAGTGCCAGCGGGGAAAAGTGATGCTGGTTCTCACTGCCTCCTGGAACTCCTTCAAATGCCCCAGACAATTTGGCCCTCTCTGCTTTCCTGAGGACTCTATCCTCAAAAGCACCTTTTTTCACTTTCGGCGCTCTCTGGAGCAAAAAAGACAAACGTCCAGCTTTTGCTGCCACAGCAAAAGTGCCAGCGGGGAAAAGTGATGCTGGTTCTCACTGCCTCCTGGAACCCCTTCAAATGCCCCAGACAATTTGGCCCTCTCTGCTTTCCTGAGGACTCTATCCTCAAAAGCACCTTTTTTCACTTTCGGCGCTCTCTGGAGCAAAAAAGACAAACGTCCAGCTTCTGCTGCCACAGCAAAAGTGCCAGCGGGGAAAAGTGATGCTGGTTCTCACTGCCTCCTGGAACCCCTTCAAATGCCACAGACAATTTGGCCCTCTCTGCTTTCCTGAGGACTTTATCCTCAAAAGCACCTTTTTTCAGTTTCGGCGCTGTCTGGAGCAAATAAGACAAATGTCCAGCTTTTGCTGCCACAGCAAAGGTGCCAGCGGGGAAAAGTGATGCTGGTCCTCACTGCCTCCTGGAACCCCTTCAAATGCCCCAGACAATTTGGCCCTCTCTGCTTTCCTGAGGACTCTATCCTCAAAAGCACCTTTTTTCACTTTCGGCGCTCTCTGGAGCAAAAAAGACAAACGTCCAGCTTTTGCTGCCACAGCAAAGGTGCCAGCGGGAAAAAGTGATGCTGGTCCTCACTGCCTCCTGGAACCCCTTCAAATGCCCCAGACAATTTGGCCCTCTCTGCTTTCCTGAGGACTCTATCCTCAAAAGCACCTTTTTTCACTTTCGGCGCTCTCTGGAGCAAAAATGACAAACGTCCAGCTTCTGCTGCCACAGCAAAAGTGCCAGCGGGGAAAAGTGATGCTGGTTCTCACTGCCTCCTGGAACCCCTTCAAATGCCACAGACAATTTGGCCCTCTCTGCTTTCCTGAGGACTTTATCCTCAAAAGCACCTTTTTTCAGTTTCGGCGCTCTCTGGAGCAAAAAAGACAAACGTCCAGCTTTTGCTGCCACAGCAAAGGTGCCAGCGGGGAAAAGTGATGCTGGTCCTCACTGCCTCCTGGAACCCCTTCAAATGCCCCAGACAATTTGGCCCTCTCTGCTTTCCTGAGGACTCTATCCTCAAAAGCACCTTTTTTCACTTTCGGCGCTCTCTGGAGCAAAAAAGACAAACGTCCAGCTTTTGCTGCCACAGCAAAGGTTCCAGCGGGGAAAAGTGATGCTGGTCCTCACTGCCTCCTGGAACCCCTTCAAATGCCCCAGACAATTTGGCCCTCTCTGCTTTCCTGAGGACTTTATCCTCAAAAGCACCTTTTTTAAATTTCGGCGCTCTCTGGAACAAAAAAGACAAACGTCCAGCTTTTGCTGCCACAGCAAAGGTGCCAGCGGGGAAAAGTGATGCTGGTCCTCACTGCCTCCTGGAACCCCTTCAAATGCCCCAGACAATTTGGCCCTCTCTGCTTTCCTGAGGATTCTATCCTCAAAAGCACCTTTTTTCACTTTCGGCGCTCTCTGGAGCAAAAAAGACAAACGTCCAGCTTTTGCTGCCACAGCAAAAGTGCCAGCGGGGAAAAGTGATGCTGGTCCTCACTGCTTCCTGGAACCCCTTCAAATGCCCCAGACAATTTGGCCCTCTCTGCTTTCCTGAGGACTCTATCCGCAAAAGCACCTTTTTTCACTTTCGGCGCTCTCTGGAGCAAAAAAGACAAACGTCCAGCTTTTGCTGCCACAGCAAAGGTGCCAGCGGGAAAAAGTGATGCTGGTCCTCACTGCCTCCTGGAACCCCTTCAAATGCCCCAGACAATTTGGCCCTCTCTGCTTTCCTGAGGACTCTATCCTCAAAAGCACCTTTTTTCACTTTCGGCGCTCTCTGGAGCAAAAAAGACAAACGTCCAGCTTTTGCTGCCACAGCAAAGGTGCCAGCGGGGAAAAGTGATGCTGGTTCTCACTCCCTCCTGGAACTCCTTCAAATGCCCCAGACAATTTGGCCCTCTCTGCTTTCCTGAGGACTCTATCCTCAAAAGCACCTTTTTTCAGTTTCGGCGCTCTCTGGAGCAAAAAAGACAAACGTCCAGCTTCTGCTGCCACAGCAAAGGTGCCAGCGGGGAAAAGTGATGCTGGTCCTCACTGCCTCCTGGAACCCCTTCAAATGCCCCAGACAATTTGGCCCTCTCTGCTTTCCTGAGGACTCTATCCTCAAAAGCACCTTTTTTCACTTTCGGCGCTGTCTGGAGCAAAAAAGACAAACGTCCAGCTTTTGCTGCCACAGCAAAAGTGCCAGCGGGGAAAAGTGATGCTGGTCCTCACTGCCTCCTGGAACCCCTTCAAATGCCCCAGACAATTTGGCCCTCTCTGCTTTCCTGAGGACTCTATCCTCAAAAGCACCTTTTTTCACTTTCGGCGCTCTCTGGAGCAAAAAAGACAAACGTCCAGCTTTTGCTGCCACAGCAAAAGTGCCAACGGGGAAAAGTGATGCTGGTCCTCACTGCTTCCTGGAACCCCTTCAAATGCCCCAGACAATTTGGCCCTCTCTGCTTTCCTGAGGACTCTATCCGCAAAAGCACCTTTTTTCACTTTCGGCGCTCTCTGGAGCAAAAAAGACAAACGTCCAGCTTTTGCTGCCACAGCAAAGGTGCCAGCGGGAAAAAGTGATGCTGGTCCTCACTGCCTCCTGGAACCCCTTCAAATGCCCCAGACAATTTGGCCCTCTCTGCTTTCCTGAGGACTCTATCCTCAAAAGCACCTTTTTTCACTTTCGGCGCTCTCTGGAGCAAAAAAGACAAACGTCCAGCTTTTGCTGCCACAGCAAAGGTGCCAGCGGGAAAAAGTGATGCTGGTCCTCACTGCCTCCTGGAACCCCTTCAAATGCCCCAGACAATTTGGCCCTCTCTGCTTTCCTGAGGACTCTATCCTCAAAAGCACCTTTTTTCACTTTCGGCGCTCTCTGGAGCAAAAATGACAAACGTCCAGCTTCTGCTGCCACAGCAAAAGTGCCAGCGGGGAAAAGTGATGCTGGTTCTCACTGCCTCCTGGAACCCCTTCAAATGCCACAGACAATTTGGCCCTCTCTGCTTTCCTGAGGACTTTATCCTCAAAAGCACCTTTTTTCAGTTTCGGCGCTCTCTGGAGCAAAAAAGACAAACGTCCAGCTTTTGCTGCCACAGCAAAGGTGCCAGCGGGGAAAAGTGATGCTGGTCCTCACTGCCTCCTGGAACCCCTTCAAATGCCCCAGACAATTTGGCCCTCTCTGCTTTCCTGAGGACTCTATCCTCAAAAGCACCTTTTTTCACTTTCGGCGCTCTCTGGAGCAAAAAAGACAAACGTCCAGCTTTTGCTGCCACAGCAAAGGTTCCAGCGGGGAAAAGTGATGCTGGTCCTCACTGCCTCCTGGAACCCCTTCAAATGCCCCAGACAATTTGGCCCTCTCTGCTTTCCTGAGGACTTTATCCTCAAAAGCACCTTTTTTAAATTTCGGCGCTCTCTGGAACAAAAAAGACAAACGTCCAGCTTTTGCTGCCACAGCAAAGGTGCCAGCGGGGAAAAGTGATGCTGGTCCTCACTGCCTCCTGGAACCCCTTCAAATGCCCCAGACAATTTGGCCCTCTCTGCTTTCCTGAGGATTCTATCCTCAAAAGCACCTTTTTTCACTTTCGGCGCTCTCTGGAGCAAAAAAGACAAACGTCCAGCTTTTGCTGCCACAGCAAAAGTGCCAGCGGGGAAAAGTGATGCTGGTCCTCACTGCTTCCTGGAACCCCTTCAAATGCCCCAGACAATTTGGCCCTCTCTGCTTTCCTGAGGACTCTATCCGCAAAAGCACCTTTTTTCACTTTCGGCGCTCTCTGGAGCAAAAAAGACAAACGTCCAGCTTTTGCTGCCACAGCAAAGGTGCCAGCGGGAAAAAGTGATGCTGGTCCTCACTGCCTCCTGGAACCCCTTCAAATGCCCCAGACAATTTGGCCCTCTCTGCTTTCCTGAGGACTCTATCCTCAAAAGCACCTTTTTTCACTTTCGGCGCTCTCTGGAGCAAAAAAGACAAACGTCCAGCTTTTGCTGCCACAGCAAAGGTGCCAGCGGGGAAAAGTGATGCTGGTTCTCACTCCCTCCTGGAACTCCTTCAAATGCCCCAGACAATTTGGCCCTCTCTGCTTTCCTGAGGACTCTATCCTCAAAAGCACCTTTTTTCAGTTTCGGCGCTCTCTGGAGCAAAAAAGACAAACGTCCAGCTTCTGCTGCCACAGCAAAGGTGCCAGCGGGGAAAAGTGATGCTGGTCCTCACTGCCTCCTGGAACCCCTTCAAATGCCCCAGACAATTTGGCCCTCTCTGCTTTCCTGAGGACTCTATCCTCAAAAGCACCTTTTTTCACTTTCGGCGCTGTCTGGAGCAAAAAAGACAAACGTCCAGCTTTTGCTGCCACAGCAAAAGTGCCAGCGGGGAAAAGTGATGCTGGTCCTCACTGCCTCCTGGAACCCCTTCAAATGCCCCAGACAATTTGGCCCTCTCTGCTTTCCTGAGGACTCTATCCTCAAAAGCACCTTTTTTCACTTTCGGCGCTCTCTGGAGCAAAAAAGACAAACGTCCAGCTTTTGCTGCCACAGCAAAAGTGCCAACGGGGAAAAGTGATGCTGGTCCTCACTGCTTCCTGGAACCCCTTCAAATGCCCCAGACAATTTGGCCCTCTCTGCTTTCCTGAGGACTCTATCCGCAAAAGCACCTTTTTTCACTTTCGGCGCTCTCTGGAGCAAAAAAGACAAACGTCCAGCTTTTGCTGCCACAGCAAAGGTGCCAGCGGGAAAAAGTGATGCTGGTCCTCACTGCCTCCTGGAACCCCTTCAAATGCCCCAGACAATTTGGCCCTCTCTGCTTTCCTGAGGACTCTATCCTCAAAAGCACCTTTTTTCACTTTCGGCGCTCTCTGGAGCAAAAAAGACAAACGTCCAGCTTTTGCTGCCACAGCAAAGGTGCCAGCGGGGAAAAGTGATGCTGGTTCTCACTCCCTCCTGGAACTCCTTCAAATGCCCCAGACAATTTGGCCCTCTCTGCTTTCCTGAGGACTCTATCCTCAAAAGCACCTTTTTTCACTTTCGGCGCTCTCTGGAGCAAAAAAGACAAACGTCCAGATTTTGCTGCCACAGCAAAGGTGCCAGCGGGGAAAAGTGATGCTGGTCCTCACTGCCTCCTGGAACCCCTTCAAATGCCCCAGACAATTTTGCCCTCTCTGCTTTCCTGAGGACTCTATCCTCAAAAGCACCTTTTTTCACTTTCGGCGCTCTCTGGAGCAAAAAAGACAAACGTCCAGCTTTTGCTGCCACAGCAAAAGTGCCAGCGGGGAAAAGTGATGCTGGTTCTCACTGCCTCCTGGAACCCCTTCAAATGCCCCAGACAATTTGGCCCTCTCTGCTTTCCTGAGGACTCTATCCTCAAAAGCACCTTTTTTCACTTTCGGCGCTCTCTGGAGCAAAAAAGACAAACGTCCAGCTTTTGCTGCCACAGCAAAAGTGCCAGCGGGGAAAAGTGATGCTGGTTCTCACTGCCTCCCGGAACCCCTTCAAATGCCCCAGACAATTTGGCCCTCTCTGCTTTCCTGAGGACTCTATCCTCAAAAGCACCTTTTTTCACTTTCGGCGCTCTCTGGAGCAAAAAAGACAAACGTCCAGCTTCTGCTGCCACAGCAAAAGTGCCAGCGGGGAAAAGTGATGCTGGTTCTCACTGCCTCCTGGAACCCCTTCAAATGCCACAGACAATTTGGCCCTCTCTGCTTTCCTGAGGACTTTATCCTCAAAAGCACCTTTTTTCAGTTTCGGCGCTGTCTGGAGCAAATAAGACAAATGTCCAGCTTTTGCTGCCACAGCAAAGGTGCCAGCGGGGAAAAGTGATGCTGGTCCTCACTGCCTCCTGGAACCCCTTCAAATGCCCCAGACAATTTGGCCCTCTCTGCTTTCCTGAGGACTCTATCCTCAAAAGCACCTTTTTTCACTTTCGGCGCTCTCTGGAGCAAAAAAGACAAACGTCCAGCTTTTGCTGCCACAGCAAAGGTGCCAGCGGGAAAAAGTGATGCTGGTCCTCACTGCCTCCTGGAACCCCTTCAAATGCCCCAGACAATTTGGCCCTCTCTGCTTTCCTGAGGACTCTATCCTCAAAAGCACCTTTTTTCACTTTCGGCGCTCTCTGGAGCAAAAATGACAAACGTCCAGCTTCTGCTGCCACAGCAAAAGTGCCAGCGGGGAAAAGTGATGCTGGTTCTCACTGCCTCCTGGAACCCCTTCAAATGCCACAGACAATTTGGCCCTCTCTGCTTTCCTGAGGACTTTATCCTCAAAAGCACCTTTTTTCAGTTTCGGCGCTCTCTGGAGCAAAAAAGACAAACGTCCAGCTTTTGCTGCCACAGCAAAGGTGCCAGCGGGGAAAAGTGATGCTGGTCCTCACTGCCTCCTGGAACCCCTTCAAATGCCCCAGACAATTTGGCCCTCTCTGCTTTCCTGAGGACTCTATCCTCAAAAGCACCTTTTTTCACTTTCGGCGCTCTCTGGAGCAAAAAAGACAAACGTCCAGCTTTTGCTGCCACAGCAAAGGTTCCAGCGGGGAAAAGTGATGCTGGTCCTCACTGCCTCCTGGAACCCCTTCAAATGCCCCAGACAATTTGGCCCTCTCTGCTTTCCTGAGGACTTTATCCTCAAAAGCACCTTTTTTAAATTTCGGCGCTCTCTGGAACAAAAAAGACAAACGTCCAGCTTTTGCTGCCACAGCAAAGGTGCCAGCGGGGAAAAGTGATGCTGGTCCTCACTGCCTCCTGGAACCCCTTCAAATGCCCCAGACAATTTGGCCCTCTCTGCTTTCCTGAGGATTCTATCCTCAAAAGCACCTTTTTTCACTTTCGGCGCTCTCTGGAGCAAAAAAGACAAACGTCCAGCTTTTGCTGCCACAGCAAAAGTGCCAGCGGGGAAAAGTGATGCTGGTCCTCACTGCTTCCTGGAACCCCTTCAAATGCCCCAGACAATTTGGCCCTCTCTGCTTTCCTGAGGACTCTATCCGCAAAAGCACCTTTTTTCACTTTCGGCGCTCTCTGGAGCAAAAAAGACAAACGTCCAGCTTTTGCTGCCACAGCAAAGGTGCCAGCGGGAAAAAGTGATGCTGGTCCTCACTGCCTCCTGGAACCCCTTCAAATGCCCCAGACAATTTGGCCCTCTCTGCTTTCCTGAGGACTCTATCCTCAAAAGCACCTTTTTTCACTTTCGGCGCTCTCTGGAGCAAAAAAGACAAACGTCCAGCTTTTGCTGCCACAGCAAAGGTGCCAGCGGGGAAAAGTGATGCTGGTTCTCACTCCCTCCTGGAACTCCTTCAAATGCCCCAGACAATTTGGCCCTCTCTGCTTTCCTGAGGACTCTATCCTCAAAAGCACCTTTTTTCACTTTCGGCGCTCTCTGGAGCAAAAAAGACAAACGTCCAGATTTTGCTGCCACAGCAAAGGTGCCAGCGGGGAAAAGTGATGCTGGTCCTCACTGCCTCCTGGAACCCCTTCAAATGCCCCAGACAATTTTGCCCTCTCTGCTTTCCTGAGGACTCTATCCTCAAAAGCACCTTTTTTCACTTTCGGCGCTGTCTGGAGCAAAAAAGACAAACGTCCAGCTTTTGCTGCCACAGCAAAAGTGCCAGCGGGGAAAAGTGATGCTGGTTCTCACTGCCTCCTGGAACCCCTTCAAATGCCCCAGACAATTTGGCCCTCTCTGCTTTCCTGAGGACTCTATCCTCAAAAGCACCTTTTTTCACTTTCGGCGCTCTCTGGAGCAAAAAAGACAAACGTCCAGCTTTTGCTGCCACAGCAAAGGTGCCAGCGGGAAAAAGTGATGCTGGTCCTCACTGCCTCCTGGAACCCCTTCAAATGCCCCAGACAATTTGGCCCTCTCTGCTTTCCTGAGGACTCTATCCTCAAAAGCACCTTTTTTCACTTTTGGCGCTCTCTGGAGCAAAAAAGACAAACGTCCAGCTTCTGCTGCCACAGCAAAAGTGCCAGCGGGGAAAAGTGATGCTGGTTCTCACTGCCTCCTGGAACCCCTTCAAATGCCACAGACAATTTGGCCCTCTCTGCTTTCCTGAGGACTTTATCCTCAAAAGCACCTTTTTTCAGTTTCGGCGCTGTCTGGAGCCAATAAGACAAATGTCCAGCTTTTGCTGCCACAGCAAAGGTGCCAGCGGGGAAAAGTGATGCTGGTCCTCACTGCCTCCTGGAACCCCTTCAAATGCCCCAGACAATTTGGCCCTCTCTGCTTTCCTGAGGACTCTATCCTCAAAAGCACCTTTTTTCACTTTCGGCGCTCTCTGGAGCAAAAAAGACAAACGTCCAGCTTTTGCTGCCACAGCAAAAGTGCCAGCGGGGAAAAGTGATGCTGGTCCTCACTGCCTCCTGGAACCCCTTCAAATGCCCCAGACAATTTGGCCCTCTCTGCTTTCCTGAGGACTTTATCCTCAAAAGCACCTTTTTTCAATTTCGGCGCTCTCTGGAGCAAAAAAGACAAACGTCCAGCTTTTGCTGCCACAGCAAAGGTGCCAGCGGGGAAAAGTGATGCTGGTCCTCACTGCCTCCTGGAACCCCTTCAAATGCCCCAGACAATTTGGCCCTCTCTGCTTTCCTGAGGATTCTATCCTCAAAAGCACCTTTTTTCACTTTCGGCGCTGTCTGGAGCAAAAAAGAAAAATGTCCAGCTTTTGCTGCCACAGCAAAGGTGCCAGCGGGGAAAAGTGATGCTGGTCCTCACTGCCTCCTGGAACCCCTTCAAATGCCCCAGACAATTTGGCCCTCTCTGCTTTCCTGAGGACTCTATCCTCAAAAGCACCTTTTTTCACTTTCGGCGCTCTCTGGAGCAAAAAAGACAAACGTCCAGCTTTTGCTGCCACAGCAAAAGTGCCAGCGGGGAAAAGTGATGCTGGTCCTCACTGCCTCCTGGAACCCCTTCAAATGCCCCAGACAATTTGGCCCTCTCTGCTTTCCTGAGGACTCTATCCTCAAAAGCACCTTTTTTCACTTTCGGCGCTCTCTGGAGCAAAAAAGACAAACGTCCAGCTTTTGCTGCCACAGCAAAAGTGCCAGCGGGGAAAAGTGATGCTGGTTCTCACTGCCTCCTGGAACCCCTTCAAATGCCCCAGACAATTTGGCCCTCTCTGCTTTCCTGAGGACTCTATCCTCAAAAGCACCTTTTTTCACTTTCGGCGCTGTCTGGAGCAAAAAAGACAAACGTCCAGCTTTTGCTGCCACAGCAAAAGTGCCAGCGGGGAAAAGTGATGCTGGTTCTCACTGCCTCCTGGAACCCCTTCAAATGCCTCAGACAATTTGGCCCTCTCTGCTTTCCTGAGGACTCTATCCTCAAAAGCACCTTTTTTCACTTTCGGCGCTCTCTGGAGCAAAAAAGACAAACGTCCAGCTTTTGCTGCCACAGCAAAAGTGCCAGCGGGGAAAAGTGATGCTGGTCCTCACTGCCTCCTGGAACCCCTTCAAATGCCCCAGACAATTTGGCCCTCTCTGCTTTCCTGAGGACTCTATCCTCAAAAGCACCTTTTTTCACTTTCGGCGCTCTCTGGAGCAAAAAAGACAAACGTCCAGCTTTTGCTGCCACAGCAAAGGTGCCAGCGGGGAAAAGTGATGCTGGTCCTCACTGCCTCCTAGAACCCCTGCAAATGCCCCAGACAATTTGGCCCTCTCTGCTTTCCTGAGGACTCTATCCTCAAAAGCACCTTTTTTCACTTTCGGCGCTCTCTGGAGCAAAAAAGACAAACGTCCAGCTTCTGCTGCCACAGCAAAAGTGCCAGCGGGGAAAAGTGATGCTGGTTCTCACTGCCTCCTGGAACCCCTTCAAATGCCCCAGACAATTTGGCCCTCTCTGCTTTCCTGAGGACTCTATCCTCAAAAGCACCTTTTTTCACTTTCGGCGCTCTCTGGAGCAAAAAAGACAAACGTCCAGCTTTTGCTGCCACAGCAAAAGTGCCAGCGGGGAAAAGTGATGCTGGTCCTCACTGCCTCCTGGAACCCCTTCAAATGCCCCAGACAATTTGGCCCTCTCTGCTTTCCTGAGGACTCTATCCTCAAAAGCACCTTTTTTCACTTTCGGCGCTCTCTGGAGCAAAAAAGACAAACGTCCAGCTTTTGCTGCCACAGCAAAAGTGCCAGCGGGGAAAAGTGATGCTGGTCCTCACTGCCTCCTGGAACCCCTTCAAATGCCCCAGACAATTTGGCCCTCTCTGCTTTCCTGAGGACTCTATCCTCAAAAGCACCTTTTTTCACTTTCGGCGCTGTCTGGAACAAAAAAGAAAAACGTCCAGCTTTTGCTGCCACAGCAAAAGTGCCAGCGGGGAAAAGTGATGCTGGTTCTCACTGCCTCCTGGAACCCCTTCAAATGCCTCAGACAATTTGGCCCTCTCTGCTTTCCTGAGGACTCTATCCTCAAAAGCACCTTTTTTCACTTTCGGCGCTCTCTGGAGCAAAAAAGACAAACGTCCAGCTTTTGCTGCCACAGCAAAAGTGCCAGCGGGGAAAAGTGATGCTGGTTCTCACTGCCACCTGGAACCCCTTCAAATGCCCCAGGCAATTTGGCCCTCTCTGCTTTCCTGAGGACTCTGTCCTCAAAAGCACCTTTTTTCACTTTCGGCGCTCTCTGGAGCAAAAAAGACAAACGTCCAGCTTTTGCTGCCACAGCAAAAGTGCCAGCGGGGAAAAGTGATGCTGGTCCTCACTGCCTCCTGGAACCCCTTCAAATGCCCCAGACAATTTGGCCCTCTCTGCTTTCCTGAGGACTCTATCCTCAAAAGCACCTTTTTTCACTTTCGGCGCTCTCTGGAGCAAAAAAGACAAACGTCCAGCTTCTGCTGCCACAGCAAAAGTGCCAGCGGGGAAAAGTGATGCTGGTTCTCACTGCCTCCTGGAACCCCTTCAAATGCCCCAGACAATTTGGCCCTCTCTGCTTTCCTGAGGACTCTATCCTCAAAAGCACCTTTTTTCACTTTCGGCGCTGTCTGGAGCAAAAAAGACAAACGTCCAGCTTTTGCTGCCACAGCAAAAGTGCCAGCGGGGAAAAGTGATGCTGGTCCTCACTGCCTCCTGGAACCCCTTCAAATGCCCCAGACAATTTGGCCCTCTCTGCTTTCCTGAGGACTCTATCCTCAAAAGCACCTTTTTTCACTTTCGGCGCTCTCTGGAGCAAAAAAGACAAACGTCCAGCTTTTGCTGCCACAGCAAAAGTGCCAGCGGGGAAAAGTGATGCTGGTCCTCACTGCCTCCTGGAACCCCTTCAAATGCCCCAGACAATTTGGCCCTCTCTGCTTTCCTGAGGACTCTATCCTCAAAAGCACCTTTTTTCACTTTCGGCGCTGTCTGGAGGAAAAAAGACAAACGTCCAGCTTTTGCTGCCACAGCAAAGGTGCCAGCGGGGAAAAGTGATGCTGGTTCTCACTGCCTCCTGGAACCCCTTCAAATGCCTCAGACAATTTGGCCCTCTCTGCTTTCCTGAGGACTCTATCCTCAAAAGCACCTTTTTTCACTTTCGGCGCTCTCTGGAGCAAAAAAGACAAACGTCCAGCTTCTGCTGCCACAGCAAAAGTGCCAGCGTGGAAAAGTGATGCTGGTTCTCACTGCCTCCTGGAACCCCTTCAAATGCCCCAAACAATTTGGCCCTCTCTGCTTTCCTGAGGACTCTATCCTCAAAAGCACCTTTTTTCACTTTCGGCGCTCTCTGGAGCAAAAAAGACAAACGTCCAGCTTTTGCTGCCACAGCAAAAGTGCCAGCGGGGAAAAGTGATGCTGGTCCTCACTGCCTCCTGGAACCCCTTCAAATGCCCCAGACAATTTGGCCCTCTCTGCTTTCCTGAGGACTTTATCCTCAAAAGCACCTTTTTTCAGTTTCGGCGCTGTCTGGAGCAAAAAAGACAAACGTCCAGCTTTTGCTGCCACAGCAAAGGTGCCAGCGGGGAAAAGTGATGCTGGTCCTCACTGCCTCCTGGAACCCCTTCAAATGCCCCAGACAATTTGGCCCTCTCTGCTTTCCTGAGGACTCTATCCTCAAAAGCACCTTTTTTCACTTTCGGCGCTCTCTGGAGCAAAAAAGACAAACGTCCAGCTTTTGCTGCCACAGCAAAAATGCCAGCGGGGAAAAGTGATGCTGGTCCTCACTGCCTCCTGGAACCCCTTCAAATGCCCCAGACAATTTGGCCCTCTCTGCTTTCTTGAGGACTTTATCCTCAAAAGCACCTTTTTTCACTTTCGGCGCTGTCTGCAGCAAAAAAGACAAACGTCCAGCTTTTGCTGCCACAGCAAAGGTGCCAGCGGGGAAAAAAGATGCTGGTCCTCACTGCCTCCTGGAACCCCTTCAAATGCCCCAGACAATTTGGCCCTCTCTGCTTTCCTGAGGACTATATCCTCAAAAGCAACTTTTTTCACTTTCGGCGCTGTCTGGAGCAAAAAAGACAAACGTCCAGCTTTTGCTGCCACAGCAAAGGTGCCAGCGGGGAAAAGTGATGCTGGTCCTCACTGCCTCCTGGAACCCCTTCAAATGCCCCAGACAATTTGGCCCTCTCTGCTTTCCTGAGGACTCTATCCGCAAAAGCACCTTTTTTCACTTTCGGCGCTCTCTGGAGCAAAAAAGACAAACGTCCAGCTTTTGCTGCCACAGCGAAAGTGCCAGCGGGGAAAAGTGATGCTGGTCCTCACTGCCTCCTGGAACCCCTTCAAATGCCCCAGACAATTTGGCCCTCTCGGCTTTCCTGAGGACTCTATCCTCAAAAGCACCTTTTTTCACTTTCGGCGCTCTCTGGAGCAAAAAAGACAAACGTCCAGATTTTGCTGCCACAGCAAAGGTGCCAGCAGGGAAAAGTGATGCTGGTTCTCACTGCCTCCTGGAACCCCTTCAAATGCCCCAGACAATTTGGCCCTCTCTGCTTTCCTGAGGACTCTATCCTCAAAAGCACCTTTTTTCACTTTCGGCGCTGTCTGGAGCAAAAAAGAAAAACGTCCAGCTTTTGCTGCCACAGCAAAAGTGCCAGCGGGGAAAAGTGATGCTGGTCCTCACTGCCTCCTGGAACCCCTTCAAACGCCCCAGACAATTTGGCCCTCTCTGCTTTCCTGAGGACTCTATCCTCAAAAGCACTTTTTTTCACTTTCGGCGCTCTCTGGAGCAAAAAAGACAAACGTCCAGCTTTTGCTGTCACAGCAAAAGTGCCAGTGGGGAAAAGTGATGCTGGTCCTCACTGCCTCCTGGAACCCCTTCAAATGCCCCAGACAATTTGGCCCTCTCTGCTTTCCTGAGGACTCTATCCTCAAAAGCACCTTTTTTCACTTTCGGCGCTCTCTGGAGCAAAAAAGACAAACGTCCAGCTTTTGCTGCCACAGCAAAGGTTCCAGCGGGGAAAAGTGATGCTGGTTCTCACTGCCTCCTGGAACCCCTTCAAATGCCCCAGACAATTTGGCCCTCTCTGCTTTCCTGAGGACTCTATCCTCAAAAGCACCTTTTTTCACTTTCGGCGCTCTCTGGAGCAAAAAAGACAAAAGTCCAGCCTTTGCTGCCACAGCAAACGTGCCAGCGGGGAGAAGTGATGCTGGTCCTCACTGCCTCCTGGAACCCATTCAAATGCCCCAGACAATTTGGCCCTCTCTGCTTTCCTGAGGACTCTATCCTCAAAAGCACCTTTTTTCACTTTCGGCGCTCTCTGGAGCAAAAAAGACAAACGTCCAGCTTTTGCTGCCACAGCAAAAGTGCCAGCGGGGAAAAGTGATGCTGGTTCTCACTGCCTCCTGGAACCCCTTCAAATGCCCCAGACAATTTGGCCCTCTCTGCTTTCCTGAGGACTCTATCCTCAAAAGCACCTTTTTTCACTTTCGGCGCTCTCTGGAGCAAAAAAGACAAACGTCCAGCTTTTGCTGCCACAGCAAAAGTGCCAGCGGGGAAAAGTGATGCTGGTCCTCACTGCCTCCTGGAACCCCTTCAAATGCCCCAGACAATTTGGCCCTCTCTGCTTTCCTGAGGACTCTATCCTCAAAAGCACCTTTTTTCACTTTCGGCGCTCTCTGGAGCAAAAAAGGCAAACGTCCAGCTTCTGCTGCCACAGCAAAAGTGCCAGCGGGGAAAAGTGATGCTGGTTCTCACTGCCTATTGGAACCCCTTCAAATGCCCCAGACAATTTGGCCCTCTCTGCTTTCCTGAGGACTCTATCCTCAAAAGCACCTTTTTTCACTTTCGGCGCTCTCTGGAGCAAAAAAGACAAACGTCCAGCTTTTGCTGCCACAGCAAAAGTGCCAGTGGGGAAAAGTGATGCTGGTCCTCACTGCCTCCTGGAACCCCTTCAAATGCCCCAGACAATTTGGCCCTCTCTGCTTTCCTGAGGACTTTATCCTCAAAAGCACCTTTTTTCAATTTCGGCGCTCTCTGTAGCAAAAAAGACAAACGTCCAGATTTTGCTGCCACAGCAAAGGTGCCAGCAGGGAAAAGTGATGCTGGTTCTAACTGCCTCCTGGAACCCCTTCAAATGCCCCAGACAATTTGGCCCTCTCTGCTTTCCTGAGGACTCTATCCTCAAAAGCACCTTTTTTCACTTTCGGCGCTATCTGGAGCAAAAAAGACAAACGTCCAGCCTTTGCTGCCACAGCAAAGGTGCCAGCGGGGAGAAGTGATGCTGGTCCTCACTGCCTCCTGGAACCCCTTCAAATGCCCCAGACAATTTGGCCCTCTCTGCTTTCCTGAGGACTCTATCCTCAAAAGCACCTTTTTTCACTTTCGGCGCTCTCTGGAGCAAAAAAGACAAACGTCCAGCTTTTGCTGCCACAGCAAAGGTGCCAGCGGGGAAAAGTGCTGCTGGTCCTCACTGCCTCCTGGAACCCCTTCAAATGCCCCAGACAATTTGGCCCTCTCTGCTTTCCTGAGGACTCTATCCTCAAAAGCACCTTTTTTCACTTTCGGCGCTCTCTGGAGCAAAAAAGACAAACGTCCAGATTTTGCTGCCACAGCAAAGGTGCCAGCGGGGAAAAGTGATGCTGGTCCTCACTGCCTCCTGGAACCCCTTCAAATGCCCCAGACAATTTGGCCCTCTCTGCTTTCCTGAGGACTCTATCCTCAAAAGCACCTTTTTTCACTTTCGGCGCTCTCTGGAGCAAAAAAGACAAACGTCCAGCTTCTCCTACCACAGCAAAAGTGCCAGCGGGGAAAAGTGATGCTGGTTCTCACTGCCTCCTGGAACCCCTTCAAATGCCCCAGACAATTTGGCCCTCTCTGCTTTCCTGAGGACTCTATCCTCAAAAGCACCTTTTTTCACTTTCGGCGCTCTCTGGAGCAAAAAAGACAAACGTCCAGCTTTTGCTGCCACAGCAAAAGTGCCAGCGGGGAAAAGTGATGCTGGTCCTCACTGCCTCCTGGAACCCCTTCAAATGCCCCAGACAATTTGGCCCTCTCTGCTTTCCTGAGGACTCTATCCTCAAAAGCACCTTTTTTCACTTTCGGCGCTCTCTGGAGCAAAAAAGACAAACGTCCAGCTTTTGCTGCCACAGCAAAAGTGCCAGTGGAGAAAAGTGATGCTGGTCCTCACTGCCTCCTGGAACCCCTTCAAATGCCCCAGACAATTTGGCCCTCTCTGCTTTCCTGAGGACTTTATCCTCAAAAGCACCTTTTTTCACTTTCGGCGCTCTCTGGAGCAAAAAAGACAAACGTCCAGCTTTTGCTGCCACAGCAAAGGTGCCAGTGGGGAAAAGTGATGCTGGACCTCACTGCCTCCTGGAACCCCTTCAAATGCCCCAGACAATTTGGCCCTCTCTGCTTTCCTGAGGACTCTATCCTCAAAAGCACCTTTTTTCACTTTTGGCGCTCTCTGGAGCAAAAAAGACAAACGTCCAGCCTTTGCTGCCACAGCAAAGGTGCCAGCGGGGAGAAGTGATGCTGGTCCTCACTGCCTCCTGGAACCCCTTCAAATGCCCCAGACAATTTGGCCCTCTCTGCTTTCCTGAGGACTCTATCCTCAAAAGCACCTTTTTTCACTTTCGGCGCTCTCTGTAGCAAAAAAGACAAACGTCCAGCTTTTGCTGCCACAGCAAAAGTGCCAGCGGGGAAAAGTGATGCTGGTCCTCACTGCCTCCTGGAACCCCTTCAAATGCCCCAGACAATTTGGCCCTCTCTGCTTTCCTGAGGACTCTATCCTCAAAAGCACCTTTTTTCACTTTCGGCGCTCTCTGGAGCAAAAAAGACAAACGTCCAGCTTTTGCTGCCACAGCAAAGGTGCCAGCGGGGAAAAGTGATGCTGGTCCTCACTGCCTCCTGGAACCCCTTCAAATGCCCCAGACAATTTGGCCCTCTCTGCTTTCCTGAGGACTCTATCCGCAAAAGCACCTTTTTTCACTTTCGGCGCTGTCTGGAGCAAAAAAGACAAACGTCCAGCTTTTGCTGCCACAGCGAAAGTGTCAGCGGGGAAAAGTGATGCTGGTCCTCACTGCCTCCTGGAACCCCTTCAAATGCCCCAGACAATTTGGCCCTCTCGGCTTTCCTGAGGACTCTATCCTCAAAAGCACCTTTTTTCACTTTCGGCGCTCTCTGGAGCAAAAAAGACAAACGTCCAGATTTTGCTGCCACAGCAAAGGTGCCAGCAGGGAAAAGTGATGCTGGTTCTCACTGCCTCCTGGAACCCCTTCAAATGCCCCAGACAATTTGGCCCTCTCTGCTTTCCTGAGGACTCTATCCTCAAAAGCACCTTTTTTCACTTTCGGCGCTCTCTGGAGCAAAAAAGACAAACGTCCAGCTTTTGCTGCCACAGCAAAAGTGCCAGCGGGGAAAAGTGATGCTGGTCCTCACTGCCTCCTGGAACCCCTTCAAACGCCCCAGACAATTTGGCCCTCTCTGCTTTCCTGAGGACTCTATCCTCAAAAGCACTTTTTTTCACTTTCGGCGCTCTCTGGAGCAAAAAAGACAAACGTCCAGCTTCTGCTGTCACAGCAAAAGTGCCAGTGGGGAAAAGTGATGCTGGTCCTCACTGCCTCCTGGAACCCCTTCAAATGCCCCAGACAATTTGGCCCTCTCTGCTTTCCTGAGGACTCTATCCTCAAAAGCACCTTTTTTCACTTTCGGCGCTCTCTGGAGCAAAAAAGACAAACGTCCAGCTTTTGCTGCCACAGCAAAAGTGCCAGCGGGGAAAAGTGATGCTGGTTCTCACTGCCTCCTGGAACCCCTTCAAATGCCCCAGACAATTTGGCCCTCTCTGCTTTCCTGAGGACTCTATCCTGAAAAGCACCTTTTTTCACTTTCGGCGCTCTTTGGAGCAAAAAAGACAAACGTCCAGCTTTTGCTGCCACAGCAAAAGTGCCAGTGGGGAAAAGTGATGCTGGTCCTCACTGCCTCCTGGAACCCCTTCAAATGCCCCAGACAATTTGGCCCTCTCTGCTTTCCTGAGGACTTTATCCTCAAAAGCACCTTTTTTCACTTTCGTCGCTCTCTGGAGCAAAAAAGACAAACGTCCAGCTTCTGCTGCCACAGCAAAGGTGCCAGCAGGGAAAATTGATGCTGGTTCTAACTGCCTCCTGGAACCCCTTCAAATGCCCCAGACAATTTGGCCCTCTCTGCTTTCCTGAGGACTCTATCCTCAAAAGCACCTTTTTTCACTTTCGGCGCTCTCTGGAGCAAAAAAGACAAACGTCCAGCCTTTGCTGCCACAGCAAAGGTGCCAGCGGGGAAAAGTGATGCTGGTTCTCACTGCCTCCTGGAACCCCTTCAAATGCCCCAGACAATTTGGCCCTCTCTGCTTTCCTGAGGACTCTATCCTCAAAAGCACCTTTTTTCACTTTCGGCGCTCTCTGGAGCAAAAAAGACAAACGTCCAGCTTTTGCTGCCACAGCAAAAGTGCCAGCGGGGAAAAGTGATGCTGGTCCTCACTGCCTCCTGGAACCCCTTCAAATGCCCCAGACAATTTGGCCCTCTCTGCTTTCCTGAGGACTCTATCCTCAAAAGCACCTTTTTTCACTTTCGGCGCTCTCTGGAGCAAAAAAGACAAACGTCCAGCTTTTGCTGCCACAGCAAAAGTGCCAGTGGAGAAAAGTGATGCTGGTCCTCACTGCCTCCTGGAACCCCTTCAAATGCCCCAGACAATTTGGCCCTCTCTGCTTTCCTGAGGACTTTATCCTCAAAAGCACCTTTTTTCACTTTCGGCGCTCTCTGGAGCAAAAAAGACAAACGTCCAGCTTTTGCTGCCACAGCAAAGGTGCCAGTGGGGAAAAGTGATGCTGGTCCTCACTGCCTCCTGGAACCCCTTCAAATGCCCCAGACAATTTGGCCCTCTCTGCTTTCCTGAGGACTTTATCCTCAAAAGCACCTTTTTTCACTTTCGGCGCTCTCTGGAGCAAAAAAGACAAACGTCCAGCCTTTGCTGCCACAGCAAAGGTGCCAGCGGGGAGAAGTGATGCTGGTCCTCACTGCCTCCTGGAACCCCTTCAAATGCCCCAGACAATTTGGCCCTCTCTGCTTTCCTGAGGACTCTATCCTCAAAAGCACCTTTTTTCACTTTCGGCGCTGTCTGGACCAAAAAAGACAAACGTCCAGCTTTTGCGGCCACAGCAAAAGTGCCAACGGGGAAAAGTGATGCTGGTCCTCACTGCCTCCTGGAACCCCTTCAAATGCCCCAGACAATTTGGCCCTCTCTGCTTTCCTGAGGACTTTATCCTCAAAAGCACCTTTTTTCACTTTCGGCGCTCTCTGGAGCAAAAAAGACAAACGTCCAGCCTTTGCTGCCACAGCAAAGGTGCCAGCGGGGAGAAGTGATGCTGGTCCTCACTGCCTCCTGGAACCCCTTCAAATGCCCCAGACAATTTGGCCCTCTCTGCTTTCCTGAGGACTCTATCCTCAAAAGCACCTTTTTTCACTTTCGGCGCTGTCTGGACCAAAAAAGACAAACGTCCAGCTTTTGCGGCCACAGCAAAAGTGCCAACGGGGAAAAGTGATGCTGGTCCTCACTGCCTCCCTGAACCCCTTCAAATGCCCCAGACAATTTGGCCCTCTCTGCTTTCCTGAGGACTTTATCCTCAAAAGCACCTTTTTTCACTTTCGGCGCTCTCTGGAGCAAAAAAGACAAACGTCCAGCTTTTGCTGCCACAGCAAAGGTGCCAGTGGGGAAAAGTGATGCTGGTCCTCACTGCCTCCTGGAACCCCTTCAAATGCCCCAGACAATTTGGCCCTCTCTGCTTTCCTGAGGACTTTATCCTCAAAAGCACCTTTTTTCACTTTCGGCGCTCTCTGGAGCAAAAAAGACAAACGTCCAGCCTTTGCTGCCACAGCAAAGGTGCCAGCGGGGAGAAGTGATGCTGGTCCTCACTGCCTCCTGGAACCCCTTCAAATGCCCCAGACAATTTGGCCCTCTCTGCTTTCCTGAGGACTCTATCCTCAAAAGCACCTTTTTTCACTTTCGGCGCTCTCTGGAGCAAAAAAGACAAACGTCCAGCTTTTGCTGCCACAGCAAAAGTGCCAGCGGGGAAAAGTGATGCTGGTTCTCACTGCCTCCTGGAACCCCTTCAAATGCCCCAGACAATTTGGCCCTCTCTGCTTTCCTGAGGACTCTATCCTGAAAAGCACCTTTTTTCACTTTCGGCGCTCTTTGGAGCAAAAAAGACAAACGTCCAGCTTTTGCTGCCACAGCAAAAGTGCCAGTGGGGAAAAGTGATGCTGGTCCTCACTGCCTCCTGGAACCCCTTCAAATGCCCCAGACAATTTGGCCCTCTCTGCTTTCCTGAGGACTTTATCCTCAAAAGCACCTTTTTTCACTTTCGTCGCTCTCTGGAGCAAAAAAGACAAACGTCCAGCTTCTGCTGCCACAGCAAAGGTGCCAGCAGGGAAAATTGATGCTGGTTCTAACTGCCTCCTGGAACCCCTTCAAATGCCCCAGACAATTTGGCCCTCTCTGCTTTCCTGAGGACTCTATCCTCAAAAGCACCTTTTTTCACTTTCGGCGCTCTCTGGAGCAAAAAAGACAAACGTCCAGCCTTTGCTGCCACAGCAAAGGTGCCAGCGGGGAAAAGTGATGCTGGTTCTCACTGCCTCCTGGAACCCCTTCAAATGCCCCAGACAATTTGGCCCTCTCTGCTTTCCTGAGGACTCTATCCTCAAAAGCACCTTTTTTCACTTTCGGCGCTCTCTGGAGCAAAAAAGACAAACGTCCAGCTTTTGCTGCCACAGCAAAAGTGCCAGCGGGGAAAAGTGATGCTGGTCCTCACTGCCTCCTGGAACCCCTTCAAATGCCCCAGACAATTTGGCCCTCTCTGCTTTCCTGAGGACTCTATCCTCAAAAGCACCTTTTTTCACTTTCGGCGCTCTCTGGAGCAAAAAAGACAAACGTCCAGCTTTTGCTGCCACAGCAAAAGTGCCAGTGGAGAAAAGTGATGCTGGTCCTCACTGCCTCCTGGAACCCCTTCAAATGCCCCAGACAATTTGGCCCTCTCTGCTTTCCTGAGGACTTTATCCTCAAAAGCACCTTTTTTCACTTTCGGCGCTCTCTGGAGCAAAAAAGACAAACGTCCAGCTTTTGCTGCCACAGCAAAGGTGCCAGTGGGGAAAAGTGATGCTGGTCCTCACTGCCTCCTGGAACCCCTTCAAATGCCCCAGACAATTTGGCCCTCTCTGCTTTCCTGAGGACTTTATCCTCAAAAGCACCTTTTTTCACTTTCGGCGCTCTCTGGAGCAAAAAAGACAAACGTCCAGCCTTTGCTGCCACAGCAAAGGTGCCAGCGGGGAGAAGTGATGCTGGTCCTCACTGCCTCCTGGAACCCCTTCAAATGCCCCAGACAATTTGGCCCTCTCTGCTTTCCTGAGGACTCTATCCTCAAAAGCACCTTTTTTCACTTTCGGCGCTGTCTGGACCAAAAAAGACAAACGTCCAGCTTTTGCGGCCACAGCAAAAGTGCCAACGGGGAAAAGTGATGCTGGTCCTCACTGCCTCCCTGAACCCCTTCAAATGCCCCAGACAATTTGGCCCTCTCTGCTTTCCTGAGGACTTTATCCTCAAAAGCACCTTTTTTCACTTTCGGCGCTCTCTGGAGCAAAAAAGACAAACGTCCAGCTTTTGCTGCCACAGCAAAAGTGCCAGTGGAGAAAAGTGATGCTGGTCCTCACTGCCTCCTGGAACCCCTTCAAATGCCCCAGACAATTTGGCCCTCTCTGCTTTCCTGAGGACTTTATCCTCAAAAGCACCTTTTTTCACTTTCGGCGCTCTCTGGAGCAAAAAAGACAAACGTCCAGCCTTTGCTGCCACAGCAAAGGTGCCAGCGGGGAGAAGTGATGCTGGTCCTCACTGCCTCCTGGAACCCCTTCAAATGCCCCAGACAATTTGGCCCTCTCTGCTTTCCTGAGGACTCTATCCTCAAAAGCACCTTTTTTCACTTTCGGCGCTGTCTGGACCAAAAAAGACAAACGTCCAGCTTTTGCGGCCACAGCAAAAGTGCCAACGGGGAAAAGTGATGCTGGTCCTCACTGCCTCCCTGAACCCCTTCAAATGCCCCAGACAATTTGGCCCTCTCTGCTTTCCTGAGGACTTTATCCTCAAAAGCACCTTTTTTCAATTTCGGCGCTGTCTGGAGCAAAAAAGACAAATGTCCAGCTTTTGCTGCCACAGCAAAGGTGCCAGCGGGGAAAAGTGATGCTGGTCCTCACTGCCTCCTGGAACCCCTTCAAATGCCCCAGACAATTTGGCCCTCTCTGCTTTCCTGAGGACTCTATCCGCAAAAGCACCTTTTTTCACTTTCGGCGCTCTCTGGAGCAAAAAAGACAAACGTCCAGCTTTTGCTGCCACAGCAAAAGTGCCAGCGGGGAAAAGTGATGCTGGTTCTCACTGCCTCCTGGAACCCCTTCAAATGCCCCAGACAATTTGGCCCTCTCTTCTTTCCTGAGGACTCTATCCGCAAAAGCACCTTTTTTCACTTTCGGCGCTCTCTGGAGCAAAAAAGACAAACGTCCAGCTTTTGCTGCCACAGCAAAAGTGCCAGCGGGGAAAAGTGATGCTGGTTCTCACTGCCTCCTGGAACCCCTTCAAATGCCCCAGACAATTTGGCCCTCTCTGCTTTCCTGAGGACTCTGTCCTCAAAAGCACCTTTTTTCAATTTCGGCGCTCTCTGTAGCAAAAAAGACAAACGTCCAGCTTTTGCTGCCACAGCAAAAGTGCCAGCGGGGAAAAGTGATGCTGGTCCTCACTGCCTCCTGGAACCCCTTCAAATGCCCCAGACAATTTGGCCCTCTCTGCTTTCCTGAGGACTCTATCCTCAAAAGCACCTTTTTTCACTTTCGGCGCTCTCTGGAGCAAAAAAGACAAACGTCCAGCTTTTGCTGCCACAGCAAAGGTGCCAGCGGGGAAAAGTGATGCTGGTCCTCACTGCCTCCTGGAACCCCTTCAAATGCCCCAGACAATTTGGCCCTCTCTGCTTTCCTGAGGACTCTATCCGCAAAAGCACCTTTTTTCACTTTCGGCGCTGTCTGGAGCAAAAAAGACAAACGTCCAGCTTTTGCTGCCACAGCGAAAGTGTCAGCGGGGAAAAGTGATGCTGGTCCTCACTGCCTCCTGGAACCCCTTCAAATGCCCCAGACAATTTGGCCCTCTCGGCTTTCCTGAGGACTCTATCCTCAAAAGCACCTTTTTTCACTTTCGGCGCTCTCTGGAGCAAAAAAGACAAACGTCCAGATTTTGCTGCCACAGCAAAGGTGCCAGCAGGGAAAAGTGATGCTGGTTCTCACTGCCTCCTGGAACCCCTTCAAATGCCCCAGACAATTTGGCCCTCTCTGCTTTCCTGAGGACTCTATCCTCAGAAGCACCTTTTTTCACTTTCGGCGCTCTCTGGAGCAAAAAAGACAAACGTCCAGCTTTTGCTGCCACAGCAAAAGTGCCAGCGGGGAAAAGTGATGCTGGTCCTCACTGCCTCCTGGAACCCCTTCAAACGCCCCAGACAATTTGGCCCTCTCTGCTTTCCTGAGGACTCTATCTTCAAAAGCACTTTTTTTCACTTTCGGCGCTCTCTGGAGCAAAAAAGACAAACGTCCAGCTTTTGCTGTCACAGCAAAAGTGCCAGTGGGGAAAAGTGATGCTGGTCCTCACTGCCTCCTGGAACCCCTTCAAATGCCCCAGACAATTTGGCCCTCTCTGCTTTCCTGAGGACTCTATCCTCAAAAGCACCTTTTTTCACTTTCGGCGCTCTCTGGAGCAAAAAAGACAAACGTCCAGCTTTTGCTGCCACAGCAAAGGTTCCAGCGGGGAAAAGTGATGCTGGTTCTCACTGCCTCCTGGAACCCCTTCAAATGCCCCAGACAATTTGGCCCTCTCTGCTTTCCTGAGGACTCTATCCTCAAAAGCACCTTTTTTCACTTTCGGCGCTCTCTGGAGCAAAAAAGACAAAAGTCCAGCCTTTGCTGCCACAGCAAACGTGCCAGCGGGGAGAAGTGATGCTGGTCCTCACTGCCTCCTGGAACCCTTTCAAATGCCCCAGACAATTTGGCCCTCTCTGCTTTCCTGAGGACTCTATCCTCAAAAGCACCTTTTTTCACTTTCGGCGCTCTCTGGAGCAAAAAAGACAAACGTCCAGCTTTTGCTGCCACAGCAAAAGTGCCAGCGGGGAAAAGTGATGCTGGTTCTCACTGCCTCCTGGAACCCCTTCAAATGCCCCAGACAATTTGGCCCTCTCTGCTTTCCTGAGGACTCTATCCTCAAAAGCACCTTTTTTCACTTTCGGCGCTCTCTGGAGCAAAAAAGACAAATGTCCAGCTTTTGCTGCCACAGCAAAAGTGCCAGCGGGGAAAAGTGATGCTGGTCCTCACTGCCTCCTGGAACCCCTTCAAATGCCCCAGACAATTTGGCCCTCTCTGCTTTCCTGAGGACTCTATCCTCAAAAGCACCTTTTTTCACTTTCGGCGCTCTCTGGAGCAAAAAAGACAAACGTCCAGCTTCTGCTGCCACAGCAAAAGTGCCAGCGGGGAAAAGTGATGCTGGTTCTCACTGCCTATTGGAACCCCTTCAAATGCCCCAGACAATTTGGCCCTCTCTGCTTTCCTGAGGACTCTATCCTCAAAAGCACCTTTTTTCACTTTCGGCGCTCTCTGGAGCAAAAAAGACAAACGTCCAGCTTTTGCTGCCACAGCAAAAGTGCCAGTGGGGAAAAGTGATGCTGGTCCTCACTGCCTCCTGGAACCCCTTCAAATGCCCCAGACAATTTGGCCCTCTCTGCTTTCCTGAGGACTTTATCCACAAAAGCACCTTTTTTCAATTTCGGCGCTCTCTGTAGCAAAAAAGACAAACGTCCAGATTTTGCTGCCACAGCAAAGGTGCCAGCAGGGAAAATTGATGCTGGTTCTAACTGCCTCCTGGAACCCCTTCAAATGCCCCAGACAATTTGGCCCTCTCTGCTTTCCTGAGGACTCTATCCTCAAAAGCACCTTTTTTCACTTTCGGCGCTCTCTGGAGCAAAAAAGACAAACGTCCAGCCTTTGCTGCCACAGCAAAGGTGCCAGCGGGGAGAAGTGATGCTGGTCCTCACTGCCTCCTGGAACCCCTTCAAATGCCCCAGACAATTTGGCCCTCTCTGCTTTCCTGAGGACTCTATCCGCAAAAGCACCTTTTTTCACTTTCGGCGCTCTCTGGAGCAAAAAAGACAAACGTCCAGCTTTTGCTGCCACAGCAAAAGTGCCAGCGGGGAAAAGTGCTGCTGGTCCTCACTGCCTCCTGGAACCCCTTCAAATGCCCCAGACAATTTGGCCCTCTCTGCTTTCCTGAGGACTCTATCCTCAAAAGCACCTTTTTTCACTTTCGGCGCTCTCTGGAGCAAAAAAGACAAACGTCCAGCTTTTGCTTCACAAGCAAAAGTGCCAGCGGGGAAAAGTGATGCTGGTCCTCACTGCCTCCTGGAACCCCTTCAAATGCCCCAGACAATTTGGCCCTCTCTGCTTTCCTGAGGACTCTATCCTCAAAAGCACCTTTTTTCACTTTCGGCGCTCTCTGGAGCAAAAAAGACAAACGTCCAGCTTTTGCTGCCACAGCAAAGGTGCCAGCGGGGAAAAGTGATGCTGGTTCTCACTGCCTCCTGGAACCCCTTCAAATGCCCCAGACAATTTGGCCCTCTCTGCTTTCCTGAGGACTCTATCCTCAAAAGCACCTTTTTTCACTTTCGGCGCTCTCTGGAGCAAAAAAGACAAACGTCCAGATTTTGCTGCCACAGCAAAAGTGCCAGCGGGGAAATGTGATGCTGGTTCTCACTGCCTCCTGGAACCCCTTCAAATGCCCCAGACAATTTGGCCCTCTCTGCTTTCCTGAGGACTCTATCCTCAAAAGCACCTTTTTTCACTTTCGGCGCTCTCTGGAGCAAAAAAGACAAACGTCCAGCTTTTGCTGCCACAGCAAAACTGCCAGCGGGGAAAAGTGATGCTGGTTCTCACTGCCTACTGGAACTCATTCAAATGCCCCAGACAATTTGGCCCTCTCTGCTTTCCTGAGGACTCTATCCTCAAAAGCACCTTTTTTCACTTTCGGCGCTCTCTGGAGCAAAAAAGACAAACGTCCAGCCTTTGCTGCCACAGCAAAGGTGCCAGCGGGGAAAAGTGATGCTGGTCCTCACTGCCTCCTGGAACCCCTTCAAATGACCCAGACAATTTGGCCCTCTCTGCTTTCCTGAGGACTCTATCCTCAAAAGCACCTTTTTTCACTTTCGGCGCTCTCTGGAGCAAAAAAGACAAACGTCCAGCTTTTGCTGCCACAGCAAAGGTGCCAGCGGGGAAAAGTGATGCTGGTTCTCACTGCCTCCTGGAACCCCTTCAAATGCCCCAGACAATTTGGCCCTCTCTGCTTTCCTGAGGACTCTATCCTCAAAAGCACCTTTTTTCACTTTCGGCGCTCTCTGGAGCAAAAAAGACAAACGTCCAGCTTTTGCTGCCACAGCAAAAGTGCCAGCGGGGAAATGTGATGCTGGTTCTCACTGCCTCCTGGAACCCCTTCAAATGCCCCAGACAATTTGGCCCTCTCTGCTTTCCTGAGGACTCTATCCTCAAAAAGCACCTTTTTTCACTTTCGGCGCTCTCTGGAGCAAAAAAGACAAACGTCCAGCTTTTGCTGCCACAGCAAAGGTGCCAGCGGGGAAAGTGATGCTGGTTCTCACTGCCTACTGGAACTCATTCAAATGCCCCAGACAATTTGGCCCTATCTGCTTTCCTGAGGACTCTATCCGCAAAAGCACCTTTTTTCACTTTCGGCGCTCTCTGGAGCAAAAACGACAAACGTCCAGCTTTTGCTGCCACAGCAAAGGTGCCAGCGGGGAAAAGTGATGCTGGTTCTCACTGCCTCCTGGAACCCCTTCAAATGCTCGAGACAATTTGGCCCTCTCTGCTTTCCTGAGGACTCTATCCTCAAAAGCACCTTTTTTCACTTTCGGCGCTCTCTGGAGCAAAAAAGACAAACGTCCAGCTTTTGCTGCCACAGCAAAAGTGCCAGCAGGGAAAAGTGATGCTGGTTCTCACTGCCTCCTGGAACCCCTTCAAATGCCCCAGACAATTTGGCCCTCTCTGCTTTCCTGAGGACTCTATCCTCAAAAGCACCTTTTTTCACTTTCGGCGCTCTCTGGAGCAAAAAAGACAAACGTCCAGCTTTTGCTGCCACAGAAAGTGCCAGCAGGGAAAAGTGATGCTGGTTCTCACTGCCTCCTGGAACCCCTTCAAATGCCACAGACAATTTGGCCCTCTCTGCTTTCCTGAGGACTTTATCCTCAAAAGCACCTTTTTTCACTTTCGGCGCTCTCTGGAGCAAAAAAGACAAACGTCCAGCTTTTGCTGCCACAGCAAAAGTGCCAGCGGGGAAAAGTGATGCTGATTCTCACTGCCTCCTGGAACCCCTTCAAATGCCCCAGACAATTTGGCCCTCTCTGCTTTCCTGAGGACTCTATCCGCAAAAGCACCTTTTTTCACTTTCGGCGCTCTCTGGAGCAAAAAAGACAAACGTCCAGCTTTTGCTGCCACAGCAAAAGTGCCAGCGGGGAAAAGTGATGCTGGTCCTCACTGCCTCCTGGAACCCCTTCAAATGCCTCAGACAATTTGGCCCTCTCTGCTTTCCTGAGGACTCTATCATCAAAAGCACCTTTTTTCACTTTCGGCGCTCTCTGGAGCAAAAAAGACAAACGTCCAGCCTTTGCTGCCACAGCAAAGGTGCCAGCGGGGAAAAGTGATGCTGGTCCTCACTGCCTCCTGGAACCCCTTCAAATGCCCCATACAATTTGGCCCTCTCTGCTTTCCTGAGGACTCTATCCGCAAAAGCACCTTTTTTCACTTTCGGCGCTGTCTGGAGTAAAAAAGACAAACGTCCAGCTTTTGCTGCCACAGCAAAGGTGCCAGCGGGGAAAAGTGATGCTGGTTCTCACTGCTTCCTGGAACCCCTTCAAATGCCCCAGACAATTTGGCCCTCTCTGCTTTCCTGAGCACTCTATCCTCAAAAGCACCTTTTTTCACTTTCGGCGCTCTCTGGAGCAAAAAAGACAAACGTCCAGCTTTTGCTGCCACAGCAAAACTGCCAGCGGGGAAAAGTGATGCTGGTTCTCACTGCCTACTGGAACTCATTCAAATGCCCCAGACAATTTGGCCCTATCTGCTTTCCTGAGGACTCTATCCTCAAAAGCACCTTTTTTCACTTTCGGCGCTCTCTGGAGCAAAAAAGACAAACGTCCAGCCTTTGCTGCCACAGCAAAGGTGCCAGCGGGGAAAAGTGATGCTGGTCCTCACTGCCTCCTGGAACCCCTTCAAATGACCCAGACAATTTGGCCCTCTCTGCTTTCCTGAGGACTCTATCCTCAAAAGCACCTTTTTTCACTTTCGGCGCTCTCTGGAGCAAAAAAGACAAACGTCCAGCTTTTGCTGCCACAGCAAAGGTGCCAGCGGGGAAAAGTGATGCTGGTTCTCACTGCCTCCTGGAACCCCTTCAAATGCCCCAGACAATTTGGCCCTCTCTGCTTTCCTGAGGACTCTATCCTCAAAAGCACCTTTTTTCACTTTCGGCGCTCTCTGGAGCAAAAAAGACAAACGTCCAGCTTTTGCTGCCACAGCAAAAGTGCCAGCGGGGAAATGTGATGCTGGTTCTCACTGCCTCCTGGAACCCCTTCAAATGCCCCAGACAATTTGGCCCTCTCTGCTTTCCTGAGGACTCTATCCTCAAAAGCACCTTTTTTCACTTTCGGCGCTCTCTGGAGCAAAAAAGACAAACGTCCAGCTTTTGCTGCCACAGCAAAGGTGCCAGCGGGGAAAAGTGATGCTGGTTCTCACTGCCTACTGGAACTCATTCAAATGCCCCAGACAATTTGGCCCTATCTGCTTTCCTGAGGACTCTATCCGCAAAAGCACCTTTTTTCACTTTCGGCGCTCTCTGGAGCAAAAACGACAAACGTCCAGCTTTTGCTGCCACAGCAAAGGTGCCAGCGGGGAAAAGTGATGCTGGTTCTCACTGCCTCCTGGAACCCCTTCAAATGCTCGAGACAATTTGGCCCTCTCTGCTTTCCTGAGGACTCTATCCTCAAAAGCACCTTTTTTCACTTTCGGCGCTCTCTGGAGCAAAAAAGACAAACGTCCAGCTTTTGCTGCCACAGCAAAAGTGCCAGCAGGGAAAAGTGATGCTGGTTCTCACTGCCTCCTGGAACCCCTTCAAATGCCCCAGACAATTTGGCCCTCTCTGCTTTCCTGAGGACTCTATCCTCAAAAGCACCTTTTTTCACTTTCGGCGCTCTCTGGAGCAAAAAAGACAAACGTCCAGCTTTTGCTGCCACAGAAAGTGCCAGCAGGGAAAAGTGATGCTGGTTCTCACTGCCTCCTGGAACCCCTTCAAATGCCACAGACAATTTGGCCCTCTCTGCTTTCCTGAGGACTTTATCCTCAAAAGCACCTTTTTTCACTTTCGGCGCTCTCTGGAGCAAAAAAGACAAACGTCCAGCTTTTGCTGCCACAGCAAAAGTGCCAGCGGGGAAAAGTGATGCTGATTCTCACTGCCTCCTGGAACCCCTTCAAATGCCCCAGACAATTTGGCCCTCTCTGCTTTCCTGAGGACTCTATCCGCAAAAGCACCTTTTTTCACTTTCGGCGCTCTCTGGAGCAAAAAAGACAAACGTCCAGCTTTTGCTGCCACAGCAAAAGTGCCAGCGGGGAAAAGTGATGCTGGTCCTCACTGCCTCCTGGAACCCCTTCAAATGCCTCAGACAATTTGGCCCTCTCTGCTTTCCTGAGGACTCTATCATCAAAAGCACCTTTTTTCACTTTCGGCGCTCTCTGGAGCAAAAAAGACAAACGTCCAGCCTTTGCTGCCACAGCAAAGGTGCCAGCGGGGAAAAGTGATGCTGGTCCTCACTGCCTCCTGGAACCCCTTCAAATGCCCCATACAATTTGGCCCTCTCTGCTTTCCTGAGGACTCTATCCGCAAAAGCACCTTTTTTCACTTTCGGCGCTGTCTGGAGTAAAAAAGACAAACGTCCAGCTTTTGCTGCCACAGCAAAGGTGCCAGCGGGGAAAAGTGATGCTGGTTCTCACTGCTTCCTGGAACCCCTTCAAATGCCCCAGACAATTTGGCCCTCTCTGCTTTCCTGAGGACTCTATCCTCAAAAGCACCTTTTTTCACTTTCGGCGCTCTCTGGAGCAAAAAAGACAAACGTCCAGCTTTTGCTGCCACAGCAAAGGTGCCAGCGGGGAAATGTGATGCTGGTTCTCACTGCCTCCTGGAACCCCTTCAAATGCCCCAGACAATTTGGCCCTCTCTGCTTTCCTGAGGACTCTATCCTCAAAAGCACCTTTTTTCACTTTCGGCGCTCTCTGGAGCAAAAAAGACAAACGTCCAGCTTTTGCTGCCACAGCAAAGGTGCCAGCGGGGAAAAGTGATGCTGGTTCTCACTGCCTCCTGGAACCCCTTCAAATGCCCCAGACAATTTGGCCCTCTCTGCTTTCCTGAGGACTCTATCCTCAAAAGCACCTTTTTTCACTTTCGGCGCTCTCTGGAGCAAAAAAGACAAACGTCCAGCTTTTGCTGCCACAGAAAGTGCCATCAGGGAAAAGTGATGCTGGTTCTCACTGCCTCCTGGAACCCCTTCAAATGCCACAGACAATTTGGCCCTCTCTGCTTTCCTGAGGACTTTATCCTCAAAAGCACCTTTTTTCACTTTCGGCGCTCTCTGGAGCAAAAAAGACAAACGTCCAGCTTTTGCTGCCACAGCAAAAGTGCCAGCGGGGAAAAGTGATGCTGGTTCTCACTGCCTCCTGGAACCCCTTCAAATGCCCCAGACAATTTGGCCCTCTCTGCTTTCCTGAGGACTCTATCCGCAAAAGCACCTTTTTTCACTTTCGGCGCTCTCTGGAGCAAAAAAGACAAACGTCCAGCTTTTGCTGCCACAGCAAAAGTGCCAGCGGGGAAAAGTGATGCTGGTCCTCACTGCCTCCTGGAACCCCTTCAAATGCCTCAGACAATTTGGCCCTCTCTGCTTTCCTGAGGACTCTATCATCAAAAGCACCTTTTTTCACTTTCGGCGCTGTCTGGAGCAAAAAAGACAAACGTCCAGCCTTTGCTGCCACAGCAAAGGTGCCAGCGGGGAAAAGTGATGCTGGTCCTCACTGCCTCCTGGAACTCCTTCAAATGCCCCAGACAATTTGGCCCTCTCTACTTTCCTGAGGAGTCTATCCGCAAAAGCACCTTTTTTCACTTTCGGCGCTGTCTGGAGCAAAAAAGACAAACGTCCAGCTTTTGCTGCCACAGCAAAGGTGCCAGCGGGGAAAAGTGATGCTGGTTCTCACTGCCTCCTGGAACCCCTTCAAATGCCCCAGACAATTTGGCCCTCTCTGCTTTCCTGAGGACTCTATCCTCAAAAGCACCTTTTTTCACTTTCGGCGCTCTCTGGAGCAAAAAAGACAAACGTGCAGCATTTGCTGCCACAGCAAAAGTGGCAGCAGGGAAAAGTGATGCTGGTTCTCACTGCCTCCTGGAACCCCTTCAAATGCCCCAGACAATTTGGCCCTCTCTGCTTTCCTGAGGACTCTATCCTCAAAAGCACCTTTTTTCACTTTCGGCGCTCTCTGGAGCAAAAAAGACAAACGTCCAGCTTTTGCTGCCACAGCAAAAGTGCCAGCAGGGAAAAGTGATGCTGGTTCTCACTGCCTCCTGGAACCCCTTCAAATGCCCCAGACAATTTGGCCCTCTCTGCTTTCCTGAGGACTTTATCCTCAAAAGCACCTTTTTTCACTTTCGGCGCTGTCTGGAGCAAAAAAGACAAACGTCCAGCTTTTGCTGCCACAGCAAAGGTGCCAGCGGGGAAAAGTGATGCTGGTTCTCACTGCCTCCTGGAACCCCTTCAAATGCCCCAGACAATTTGGCCCTCTCTGCTTTCCTGAGGACTCTATCCTCAAAAGCACCTTTTTTCACTTTCGGCGCTCTCTGGAGCAAAAAAGACAAACGTCCAGCTTTTGCTGCCACAGCAAAAGTGGCAGCGGGGAAAAGTGATGCTGGTTCTCACTGCCTCCTGGAACCCCTTCAAATGCCCCAGACAATTTGGCCCTCTCTGCTTTCCTGAGGACTCTATCCTCAAAAGCACCTTTTTTCACTTTCGGCGCTCTCTGGAGCAAAAAAGACAAACGTCCAGCCTTTGCTGCCACAGCAAAGGTGCCAGCGGGGAAAAGTGATGCTGGTCCTCACTGCCTCCTGGAACCCCTTCAAATGACCCAGACAATTTGGCCCTCTCTGCTTTCCTGAGGACTCTATCCTCAAAAGCACCTTTTTTCACTTTCGGCGCTCTCTGGAGCAAAAAAGACAAACGTCCAGCTTTTGCTTCACAAGCAAAAGTGCCAGCGGGGAAAAGTGATGCTGGTCCTCACTGCCTCCTGGAACCCCTTCAAATGCCCCAGACAATTTGGCCCTCTCTGCTTTCCTGAGGACTCTATCCTCAAAAGCACCTTTTTTCACTTTCGGCGCTCTCTGGACCAAAAAAGACAAACGTCCAGCTTTTGCTGCCACAGCAAAGGTGCCAGCGGGGAAAAGTGATGCTGGTTCTCACTGCCTCCTGGAACCCCTTCAAATGCCCCAGACAATTTGGCCCTCTCTGCTTTCCTGAGGACTCTATCCGCAAAAGCACCTTTTTTCACTTTCGGCGCTCTCTGGAGCAAAAAAGACAAACGTCCAGATTTTGCTGCCACAGCAAAAGTGCCAGCGGGGAAATGTGATGCTGGTTCTCACTGCCTCCTGGAACCCCTTCAAATGCCCCAGACAATTTGGCCCTCTCTGCTTTCCTGAGGACTCTATCCTCAAAAGCACCTTTTTTCACTTTCGGCGCTGTCTGGAGCAAAAAAGACAAACGTCCAGCTTTTGCTGACACAGCAAAGGTGCCAGCGGGTAAAAGTGATGCTGGTTCTCACTGCCTACTGGAACTCATTCAAATGCCCCAGACAATTTGGCCCTATCTGCTTTCCTGAGGACTCTATCCGCAAAAGCACCTTTTTTCACTTTCGGCGCTGTCTGGACCAAAAAAGACAAACGTCCAGCTTTTGCTGCCACAGCAAAGGTGCCAGCGGGGAAAAGTGATGCTGGTTCTCACTGCCTCCTGGAACCCCTTCAAATGCTCGAGACAATTTGGCCCTCTCTGCTTTCCTGAGGACTCTATCCTCAAAAGCACCTTTTTTCACTTTCGGCGCTCTCTGGAGCAAAAAAGACAAACGTCCAGCTTTTGCTGCCACAGCAAAAGTGCCAGCAGGGAAAAGTGATGCTGGTTCTCACTGCCTCCTGGAACCCCTTCAAATGCCCCAGACAATTTGGCCCTCTCTGCTTTCTTGAGGACTCTATCCTCAAAAGCACCTTTTTTCACTTTCGGCGCTCTCTGGAGCAAAAAAGACAAACGTCCAGCTTTTGCTGCCACAGAAAGTGCCAGCGGGGAAAAGTGATGCTGGTTCTCACTGCCTCCTGGAACCCCTTCAAATGCCCCAGACAATTTGGCCCTCTCTGCTTTCCTGAGGACTCTATCCGCAAAAGCACCTTTTTTCACTTTCGGCGCTCTCTGGAGCAAAAAAGACAAACGTCCAGCTTTTGCTGCCACAGCAAAAGTGCCAGCGGGGAAAAGTGATGCTGGTTCTCACTGCCTCCTGGAACCCCTTCAAATGCCCCAGACAATTTGGCCCTCTCTGCTTTCCTGAGGACTCTATCCTCAAAAGCACCTTTTTTCACTTTCGGCGCTCTCTGGAGCAAAAAAGACAAACGTCCAGCTTTTGCTGCCACAGCAAAAGTGCCAGCGGGGAAAAGTGATGCTGGTCCTCACTGCCTCCTGGAACCCCTTCAAATGCCTCAGACAATTTGGCCCTCTCTGCTTTCCTGAGGACTCTATCCTCAAAAGCACCTTTTTTCACTTTCGGCGCTCTCTGGAGCAAAAAAGACAAACGTCCAGCCTTTGCTGCCACAGCAAAGGTGCCAGCGGGGAAAAGTGATGCTGGTCCTCACTGCCTCCTGGAACCCCTTCAAATGCCCCATACAATTTGGCCCTCTCTGCTTTCCTGAGGACTCTATCCGCAAAAGCACCTTTTTTCACTTTCGGCGCTGTCTGGAGCAAAAAAGACAAACGTCCAGCTTTTGCTGCCACAGCAAAGGTGCCAGCGGGGAAAAGTGATGCTGGTCCTCACTGCCTCCTGGAACCCCTTCAAATGCCCCAGACAATTTGGCCCTCTCTGCTTTCCTGAGGACTCTATCCTCAAAAGCACCTTTTTTCACATTCGGCGCTCTCTGGAGCAAAAAAGACAAACGTCCAGCTTTTGCTGCCACAGCAAAGGTGCCAGCGGGGAAAAGTGATGCTGGTTCTCACTGCCTCCTGGAACCCCTTCAAATGCCCCAGACAATTTGGCCCTCTCTGCTTTCCTGAGGACTCTATCCGCAAAAGCACCTTTTTTCACTTTCGGCGCTCTCTGGAGCAAAAAAGACAAACGTCCAGCTTTTGCTGCCACAGCAAAAGTGCCAGCGGGGAAATGTGATGCTGGTTCTCACTGCCTCCTGGAACCCCTTCAAATGCCCCAGACAATTTGGCCCTCTCTGCTTTCCTGAGGAATCTATCCGCAAAAGCACCTTTTTTCACTTTCGGCGCTCTCTGGAGCAAAAAAGACAAACGTCCAGCCTTTGCTGCCACAGCAAAAGTGGCAGCGGGGAAAAGTGATGCTGGTTCTCACTGCCTCCTGGAACCCCTTCAAATGCCCCAGACAATTTGGCCCTCTCTGCTTTCCTGAGGACTCTATCCTCAAAAGCACCTTTTTTCACTTTCGGCGCTCTATGGAGCAAAAAAGACAAACGTCCAGCCTTTGCTGCCACAGCAAAGGTGCCAGCGGGGAAAAGTGATGCTGGTCCTCACTGCCTCCTGGAACCCCTTCAAATGCCCCAGACAATTTGGCCCTCTCTGCTTTCCTGAGGACTTTATCCTCAAAAGCACCTTTTTTCACTTTCGGCGCTCTCTGGAGCAAAAAAGACAAACGTCCAGCTTTTGCTGCCACAGCAAAGGTGCCAGCGGGGAAAAGTGATGCTGGTTCTCACTGCCTCCTGGAACCCCTTCAAATGCCTTAGACAATTTGGCCCTCTCTGCTTTCCTGAGGACTCTATCCTCAAAAGCACCTTTTTTCACTTTCGGCGCTCTCTGGAGCAAAAAAGACAAACGTCCAGCTTTTGCTGCCACAGCAAAGGTGCCAGCGGGGAAAAGTGATGCTGGTCCTCACTGCCTCCTGGAACCCCTTCAAATGCCCCAGACAATTTGGCCCTCTCTGCTTTCCTGAGGACTCTATCCGCAAAAGCACCTTTTTTCACTTTCGGCGCTCTCTGGAGCAAAAAAGACAAACGTCCAGCTTTTGCTGCACAAGCAAAAGTGCCAGCGGGGAAAAGTGATGCTGGTCCTCACTGCCTCCTGGAACCCCTTCAAATGCCCCAGACAATTTGGCCCTCTCTGCTTTCCTGAGGACTCTATCCTCAAAAGCACCTTTTTTCACTTTCGGCGCTCTCTGGAGCAAAAAAGACAAACGTCCAGCTTTTGCTGCCACAGCAAAGGTGCCAGCGGGGAAAAGTGATGCTGGTTCTCACTGCCTCCTGGAACCCCTTCAAATGCCCCAGACAATTTGGCCCTCTCTGCTTTCCTGAGGACTCTATCCGCAAAAGCACCTTTTTTCACTTTCGGCGCTCTCTGGAGCAAAAAAGACAAACGTCCAGCTTTTGCTGCCACAGCAAAAGTGCCAGCGGGGAAATGTGATGCTGGTTCTCACTGCCTCCTGGAACCCCTTCAAATGCCCCAGACAATTTGGCCCTCTCTGCTTTCCTGAGGAATCTATCCTCAAAAGCACCTTTTTTCACTTTCGGCGCTCTCTGGACCAAAAAAGACAAACGTCCAGCTTTTGCTGCCACAGCAAAAGTGGCAGCGGGGAAAAGTGATGCTGGTTCTCACTGCCTCCTGGAACCCCTTCAAATGCCCCAGACAATTTGGCCCTCTCTGCTTTCCTGAGGACTCTATCCTCAAAAGCACCTTTTTTCACTTTCGGCGCTCTCTGGAGCAAAAAAGACAAACGTCCAGCTTTTGCTCCCACAGCAAAGGTGCCAGCGGGGAAAAGTGATGCTGGTTCTCACTGCCTCCTGGAACCCCTTCAAATGCCCCAGACAATTTGGCCCTCTCTGCTTTCCTGAGGACTCTATCCTCAAAAGCACCTTTTTTCACTTTCGGCGCTCTCTGGAGCAAAAAAGACAAACGTCCAGCCTTTGCTGCCACGGGAAAGGTGCCAGCGGGGAAAAGTGATGCTGGTCCTCACTGCCTCCTGGAACCCCTTCAAATGCCCCAGACAATTTGGCCCTCTCTGCTTTCCTGAGGACTCTATCCGCAAAAGCACCTTTTTTCACTTTCGGCGCTCTCTGGAGCAAAAAAGACAAACGTCCAGCTTTTGCTGCCACAGCAAAACTGCCAGAGGGGAAAAGTGATGCTGGTCCTCACTGCCTCCTGGAACCCCTTCAAATGCCCCAGACAATTTGGCCCTCTCTGCTTTCCTGAGGACTCTATCCGCAAAAGCACCTTTTTTCACTTTCGGCGCTCTCTGGAGCAAAAAAGACAAACGTCCAGCTTTTGCTGCCACAGCAAAAGTGCCAGTGGGGAAAAGTGATGCTGGTCCTCACTGCCTCCTGGAACCCCTTCAAATGCCCCAGACAATTTGGCCCTCTCTGCTTTCCTGAGGAATCTATCCGCAAAAGCACCTTTTTTCACTTTCGGCGCTCTCTGGAGCAAAAAAGACAAACGTCCAGCTTTTGCTGCCACAGCAAAAGTGGCAGCGGGGAAAAGTGATGCTGGTCCTCACTGCCTCCTGGAACCCCTTCAAATGCCCCAGACAATTTGGCCCTCTCTGCTTTCCTGAGGACTCTATCCTCAAAAGCACCTTTTTTCACTTTCGGCGCTCTCTGGAGCAAAAAAGACAAACGTCCAGCTTTTGCTGCCACAGCAAAGGTGCCAGCGGGGAAAAGTGATGCTGGTTCTCACTGCCTCCTGGAACCCCTTCAAATGCCCCAGACAATTTGGCCCTCTCTGCTTTCCTGAGGACTCTATCCGCAAAAGCACCTTTTTTCACTTTCGGCGCTCTCTGGAGCAAAAAAGACAAACGTCCAGCTTTTGCTGCCACAGCAAAAGTGCCAGCGGGGAAATGTGATGCTGGTTCTCACTGCCTCCTGGAACCCCTTCAAATGCCCCAGACAATTTGGCCCTCTCTGCTTTCCTGAGGAATCTATCCTCAAAAGCACCTTTTTTCACTTTCGGCGCTCTCTGGACCAAAAAAGACAAACGTCCAGCTTTTGCTGCCACAGCAAAAGTGGCAGCGGGGAAAAGTGATGCTGGTTCTCACTGCCTCCTGGAACCCCTTCAAATGCCCCAGACAATTTGGCCCTCTCTGCTTTCCTGAGGACTCTATCCTCAAAAGCACCTTTTTTCACTTTCGGCGCTCTCTGGAGCAAAAAAGACAAACGTCCAGCTTTTGCTCCCACAGCAAAGGTGCCAGCGGGGAAAAGTGATGCTGGTTCTCACTGCCTCCTGGAACCCCTTCAAATGCCCCAGACAATTTGGCCCTCTCTGCTTTCCTGAGCACTCTATCCTCAAAAGCACCTTTTTTCACTTTCGGCGCTCTCTGGAGCAAAAAAGACAAACGTCCAGCTTTTGCTGCCACAGCAAAACTGCCAGCGGGGAAAAGTGATGCTGGTTCTCACTGCCTACTGGAACTCATTCAAATGCCCCAGACAATTTGGCCCTATCTGCTTTCCTGAGGACTCTATCCTCAAAAGCACCTTTTTTCACTTTCGGCGCTCTCTGGAGCAAAAAAGACAAACGTCCAGCCTTTGCTGCCACAGCAAAGGTGCCAGCGGGGAAAAGTGATGCTGGTCCTCACTGCCTCCTGGAACCCCTTCAAATGACCCAGACAATTTGGCCCTCTCTGCTTTCCTGAGGACTCTATCCTCAAAAGCACCTTTTTTCACTTTCGGCGCTCTCTGGAGCAAAAAAGACAAACGTCCAGCTTTTGCTGCCACAGCAAAGGTGCCAGCGGGGAAAAGTGATGCTGGTTCTCACTGCCTCCTGGAACCCCTTCAAATGCCCCAGACAATTTGGCCCTCTCTGCTTTCCTGAGGACTCTATCCTCAAAAGCACCTTTTTTCACTTTCGGCGCTCTCTGGAGCAAAAAAGACAAACGTCCAGCTTTTGCTGCCACAGCAAAAGTGCCAGCGGGGAAATGTGATGCTGGTTCTCACTGCCTCCTGGAACCCCTTCAAATGCCCCAGACAATTTGGCCCTCTCTGCTTTCCTGAGGACTCTATCCTCAAAAGCACCTTTTTTCACTTTCGGCGCTCTCTGGAGCAAAAAAGACAAACGTCCAGCTTTTGCTGCCACAGCAAAGGTGCCAGCGGGGAAAAGTGATGCTGGTTCTCACTGCCTACTGGAACTCATTCAAATGCCCCAGACAATTTGGCCCTATCTGCTTTCCTGAGGACTCTATCCGCAAAAGCACCTTTTTTCACTTTCGGCGCTCTCTGGAGCAAAAACGACAAACGTCCAGCTTTTGCTGCCACAGCAAAGGTGCCAGCGGGGAAAAGTGATGCTGGTTCTCACTGCCTCCTGGAACCCCTTCAAATGCTCGAGACAATTTGGCCCTCTCTGCTTTCCTGAGGACTCTATCCTCAAAAGCACCTTTTTTCACTTTCGGCGCTCTCTGGAGCAAAAAAGACAAACGTCCAGCTTTTGCTGCCACAGCAAAAGTGCCAGCAGGGAAAAGTGATGCTGGTTCTCACTGCCTCCTGGAACCCCTTCAAATGCCCCAGACAATTTGGCCCTCTCTGCTTTCCTGAGGACTCTATCCTCAAAAGCACCTTTTTTCACTTTCGGCGCTCTCTGGAGCAAAAAAGACAAACGTCCAGCTTTTGCTGCCACAGAAAGTGCCAGCAGGGAAAAGTGATGCTGGTTCTCACTGCCTCCTGGAACCCCTTCAAATGCCACAGACAATTTGGCCCTCTCTGCTTTCCTGAGGACTTTATCCTCAAAAGCACCTTTTTTCACTTTCGGCGCTCTCTGGAGCAAAAAAGACAAACGTCCAGCTTTTGCTGCCACAGCAAAAGTGCCAGCGGGGAAAAGTGATGCTGATTCTCACTGCCTCCTGGAACCCCTTCAAATGCCCCAGACAATTTGGCCCTCTCTGCTTTCCTGAGGACTCTATCCGCAAAAGCACCTTTTTTCACTTTCGGCGCTCTCTGGAGCAAAAAAGACAAACGTCCAGCTTTTGCTGCCACAGCAAAAGTGCCAGCGGGGAAAAGTGATGCTGGTCCTCACTGCCTCCTGGAACCCCTTCAAATGCCTCAGACAATTTGGCCCTCTCTGCTTTCCTGAGGACTCTATCATCAAAAGCACCTTTTTTCACTTTCGGCGCTCTCTGGAGCAAAAAAGACAAACGTCCAGCCTTTGCTGCCACAGCAAAGGTGCCAGCGGGGAAAAGTGATGCTGGTCCTCACTGCCTCCTGGAACCCCTTCAAATGCCCCATACAATTTGGCCCTCTCTGCTTTCCTGAGGACTCTATCCGCAAAAGCACCTTTTTTCACTTTCGGCGCTGTCTGGAGTAAAAAAGACAAACGTCCAGCTTTTGCTGCCACAGCAAAGGTGCCAGCGGGGAAAAGTGATGCTGGTTCTCACTGCTTCCTGGAACCCCTTCAAATGCCCCAGACAATTTGGCCCTCTCTGCTTTCCTGAGGACTCTATCCTCAAAAGCACCTTTTTTCACTTTCGGCGCTCTCTGGAGCAAAAAAGACAAACGTCCAGCTTTTGCTGCCACAGCAAAGGTGCCAGCGGGGAAATGTGATGCTGGTTCTCACTGCCTCCTGGAACCCCTTCAAATGCCCCAGACAATTTGGCCCTCTCTGCTTTCCTGAGGACTCTATCCTCAAAAGCACCTTTTTTCACTTTCGGCGCTCTCTGGAGCAAAAAAGACAAACGTCCAGCTTTTGCTGCCACAGCAAAGGTGCCAGCGGGGAAAAGTGATGCTGGTTCTCACTGCCTCCTGGAACCCCTTCAAATGCCCCAGACAATTTGGCCCTCTCTGCTTTCCTGAGGACTCTATCCTCAAAAGCACCTTTTTTCACTTTCGGCGCTCTCTGGAGCAAAAAAGACAAACGTCCAGCTTTTGCTGCCACAGAAAGTGCCATCAGGGAAAAGTGATGCTGGTTCTCACTGCCTCCTGGAACCCCTTCAAATGCCACAGACAATTTGGCCCTCTCTGCTTTCCTGAGGACTCTATCCGCAAAAGCACCTTTTTTCACTTTCGGCGCTCTCTGGAGCAAAAAAGACAAACGTCCAGCTTTTGCTGCCACAGCAAAAGTGCCAGCGGGGAAAAGTGATGCTGGTCCTCACTGCCTCCTGGAACCCCTTCAAATGCCTCAGACAATTTGGCCCTCTCTGCTTTCCTGAGGACTCTATCATCAAAAGCACCTTTTTTCACTTTCGGCGCTGTCTGGAGCAAAAAAGACAAACGTCCAGCCTTTGCTGCCACAGCAAAGGTGCCAGCGGGGAAAAGTGATGCTGGTCCTCACTGCCTCCTGGAACTCCTTCAAATGCCCCAGACAATTTGGCCCTCTCTACTTTCCTGAGGAGTCTATCCGCAAAAGCACCTTTTTTCACTTTCGGCGCTGTCTGGAGCAAAAAAGACAAACGTCCAGCTTTTGCTGCCACAGCAAAGGTGCCAGCGGGGAAAAGTGATGCTGGTTCTCACTGCCTCCTGGAACCCCTTCAAATGCCCCAGACAATTTGGCCCTCTCTGCTTTCCTGAGGACTCTATCCTCAAAAGCACCTTTTTTCACTTTCGGCGCTCTCTGGAGCAAAAAAGACAAACGTGCAGCATTTGCTGCCACAGCAAAAGTGGCAGCAGGGAAAAGTGATGCTGGTTCTCACTGCCTCCTGGAACCCCTTCAAATGCCCCAGACAATTTGGCCCTCTCTGCTTTCCTGAGGACTCTATCCTCAAAAGCACCTTTTTTCACTTTCGGCGCTCTCTGGAGCAAAAAAGACAAACGTCCAGCTTTTGCTGCCACAGCAAAAGTGCCAGCAGGGAAAAGTGATGCTGGTTCTCACTGCCTCCTGGAACCCCTTCAAATGCCCCAGACAATTTGGCCCTCTCTGCTTTCCTGAGGACTTTATCCTCAAAAGCACCTTTTTTCACTTTCGGCGCTGTCTGGAGCAAAAAAGACAAACGTCCAGCTTTTGCTGCCACAGCAAAGGTGCCAGCGGGGAAAAGTGATGCTGGTTCTCACTGCCTCCTGGAACCCCTTCAAATGCCCCAGACAATTTGGCCCTCTCTGCTTTCCTGAGGACTCTATCCTCAAAAGCACCTTTTTTCACTTTCGGCGCTCTCTGGAGCAAAAAAGACAAACGTCCAGCTTTTGCTGCCACAGCAAAAGTGGCAGCGGGGAAAAGTGATGCTGGTTCTCACTGCCTCCTGGAACCCCTTCAAATGCCCCAGACAATTTGGCCCTCTCTGCTTTCCTGAGGACTCTATCCTCAAAAGCACCTTTTTTCACTTTCGGCGCTCTCTGGAGCAAAAAAGACAAACGTCCAGCCTTTGCTGCCACAGCAAAGGTGCCAGCGGGGAAAAGTGATGCTGGTCCTCACTGCCTCCTGGAACCCCTTCAAATGACCCAGACAATTTGGCCCTCTCTGCTTTCCTGAGGACTCTATCCTCAAAAGCACCTTTTTTCACTTTCGGCGCTCTCTGGAGCAAAAAAGACAAACGTCCAGCTTTTGCTTCACAAGCAAAAGTGCCAGCGGGGAAAAGTGATGCTGGTCCTCACTGCCTCCTGGAACCCCTTCAAATGCCCCAGACAATTTGGCCCTCTCTGCTTTCCTGAGGACTCTATCCTCAAAAGCACCTTTTTTCACTTTCGGCGCTCTCTGGACCAAAAAAGACAAACGTCCAGCTTTTGCTGCCACAGCAAAGGTGCCAGCGGGGAAAAGTGATGCTGGTTCTCACTGCCTCCTGGAACCCCTTCAAATGCCCCAGACAATTTGGCCCTCTCTGCTTTCCTGAGGACTCTATCCGCAAAAGCACCTTTTTTCACTTTCGGCGCTCTCTGGAGCAAAAAAGACAAACGTCCAGATTTTGCTGCCACAGCAAAAGTGCCAGCGGGGAAATGTGATGCTGGTTCTCACTGCCTCCTGGAACCCCTTCAAATGCCCCAGACAATTTGGCCCTCTCTGCTTTCCTGAGGACTCTATCCTCAAAAGCACCTTTTTTCACTTTCGGCGCTGTCTGGAGCAAAAAAGACAAACGTCCAGCTTTTGCTGACACAGCAAAGGTGCCAGCGGGGAAAAGTGATGCTGGTTCTCACTGCCTACTGGAACTCATTCAAATGCCCCAGACAATTTGGCCCTATCTGCTTTCCTGAGGACTCTATCCGCAAAAGCACCTTTTTTCACTTTCGGCGCTGTCTGGACCAAAAAAGACAAACGTCCAGCTTTTGCTGCCACAGCAAAGGTGCCAGCGGGGAAAAGTGATGCTGGTTCTCACTGCCTCCTGGAACCCCTTCAAATGCTCGAGACAATTTGGCCCTCTCTGCTTTCCTGAGGACTCTATCCTCAAAAGCACCTTTTTTCACTTTCGGCGCTCTCTGGAGCAAAAAAGACAAACGTCCAGCTTTTGCTGCCACAGCAAAAGTGCCAGCAGGGAAAAGTGATGCTGGTTCTCACTGCCTCCTGGAACCCCTTCAAATGCCCCAGACAATTTGGCCCTCTCTGCTTTCCTGAGGACTCTATCCTCAAAAGCACCTTTTTTCACTTTCGGCGCTCTCTGGAGCAAAAAAGACAAACGTCCAGCTTTTGCTGCCACAGAAAGTGCCAGCGGGGAAAAGTGATGCTGGTTCTCACTGCCTCCTGGAACCCCTTCAAATGCCCCAGACAATTTGGCCCTCTCTGCTTTCCTGAGGACTCTATCCGCAAAAGCACCTTTTTTCACTTTCGGCGCTCTCTGGAGCAAAAAAGACAAACGTCCAGCTTTTGCTGCCACAGCAAAAGTGCCAGCGGGGAAAAGTGATGCTGGTTCTCACTGCCTCCTGGAACCCCTTCAAATGCCCCAGACAATTTGGCCCTCTCTGCTTTCCTGAGGACTCTATCCGCAAAAGCACCTTTTTTCACTTTCGGCGCTCTCTGGAGCAAAAAAGACAAACGTCCAGCTTTTGCTGCCACAGCAAAAGTGCCAGCGGGGAAAAGTGATGCTGGTCCTCACTGCCTCCTGGAACCCCTTCAAATGCCTCAGACAATTTGGCCCTCTCTGCTTTCCTGAGGACTCTATCCTCAAAAGCACCTTTTTTCACTTTCGGCGCTCTCTGGAGCAAAAAAGACAAACGTCCAGCCTTTGCTGCCACAGCAAAGGTGCCAGCGGGGAAAAGTGATGCTGGTCCTCACTGCCTCCTGGAACCCCTTCAAATGCCCCATACAATTTGGCCCTCTCTGCTTTCCTGAGGACTCTATCCGCAAAAGCACCTTTTTTCACTTTCGGCGCTGTCTGGAGCAAAAAAGACAAACGTCCAGCTTTTGCTGCCACAGCAAAGGTGCCAGCGGGGAAAAGTGATGCTGGTCCTCACTGCCTCCTGGAACCCCTTCAAATGCCCCAGACAATTTGGCCCTCTCTGCTTTCCTGAGGACTCTATCCTCAAAAGCACCTTTTTTCACATTCGGCGCTCTCTGGAGCAAAAAAGACAAACGTCCAGCTTTTGCTGCCACAGCAAAGGTGCCAGCGGGGAAAAGTGATGCTGGTTCTCACTGCCTCCTGGAACCCCTTCAAATGCCCCAGACAATTTGGCCCTCTCTGCTTTCCTGAGGACTCTATCCGCAAAAGCACCTTTTTTCACTTTCGGCGCTCTCTGGAGCAAAAAAGACAAACGTCCAGCTTTTGCTGCCACAGCAAAAGTGCCAGCGGGGAAATGTGATGCTGGTTCTCACTGCCTCCTGGAACCCCTTCAAATGCCCCAGACAATTTGGCCCTCTCTGCTTTCCTGAGGAATCTATCCGCAAAAGCACCTTTTTTCACTTTCGGCGCTCTCTGGAGCAAAAAAGACAAACGTCCAGCTTTTGCTGCCACAGCAAAAGTGGCAGCGGGGAAAAGTGATGCTGGTTCTCACTGCCTCCTGGAACCCCTTCAAATGCCCCAGACAATTTGGCCCTCTCTGCTTTCCTGAGGACTCTATCCTCAAAAGCACCTTTTTTCACTTTCGGCGCTCTATGGAGCAAAAAAGACAAACGTCCAGCCTTTGCTGCCACAGCAAAGGTGCCAGCGGGGAAAAGTGATGCTGGTCCTCACTGCCTCCTGGAACCCCTTCAAATGCCCCAGACAATTTGGCCCTCTCTGCTTTCCTGAGGACTTTATCCTCAAAAGCACCTTTTTTCACTTTCGGCGCTCTCTGGAGCAAAAAAGACAAACGTCCAGCTTTTGCTGCCACAGCAAAGGTGCCAGCGGGGAAAAGTGATGCTGGTTCTCACTGCCTCCTGGAACCCCTTCAAATGCCTTAGACAATTTGGCCCTCTCTGCTTTCCTGAGGACTCTATCCTCAAAAGCACCTTTTTTCACTTTCGGCGCTCTCTGGAGCAAAAAAGACAAACGTCCAGCTTTTGCTGCCACAGCAAAGGTGCCAGCGGGGAAAAGTGATGCTGGTCCTCACTGCCTCCTGGAACCCCTTCAAATGCCCCAGACAATTTGGCCCTCTCTGCTTTCCTGAGGACTCTATCCGCAAAAGCACCTTTTTTCACTTTCGGCGCTCTCTGGAGCAAAAAAGACAAACGTCCAGCTTTTGCTGCACAAGCAAAAGTGCCAGCGGGGAAAAGTGATGCTGGTCCTCACTGCCTCCTGGAACCCCTTCAAATGCCCCAGACAATTTGGCCCTCTCTGCTTTCCTGAGGACTCTATCCTCAAAAGCACCTTTTTTCACTTTCGGCGCTCTCTGGAGCAAAAAAGACAAACGTCCAGCTTTTGCTGCCACAGCAAAGGTGCCAGCGGGGAAAAGTGATGCTGGTTCTCACTGCCTCCTGGAACCCCTTCAAATGCCCCAGACAATTTGGCCCTCTCTGCTTTCCTGAGGACTCTATCCGCAAAAGCACCTTTTTTCACTTTCGGCGCTCTCTGGAGCAAAAAAGACAAACGTCCAGCTTTTGCTGCCACAGCAAAAGTGCCAGCGGGGAAATGTGATGCTGGTTCTCACTGCCTCCTGGAACCCCTTCAAATGCCCCGGACAATTTGGCCCTCTCTGCTTTCCTGAGGAATCTATCCTCAAAAGCACCTTTTTTCACTTTCGGCGCTCTCTGGACCAAAAAAGACAAACGTCCAGCTTTTGCTGCCACAGCAAAAGTGGCAGCGGGGAAAAGTGATGCTGGTTCTCACTGCCTCCTGGAACCCCTTCAAATGCCCCAGACAATTTGGCCCTCTCTGCTTTCCTGAGGACTCTATCCTCAAAAGCACCTTTTTTCACTTTCGGCGCTCTCTGGAGCAAAAAAGACAAACGTCCAGCTTTTGCTCCCACAGCAAAGGTGCCAGCGGGGAAAAGTGATGCTGGTTCTCACTGCCTCCTGGAACCCCTTCAAATGCCCCAGACAATTTGGCCCTCTCTGCTTTCCTGAGGACTCTATCCTCAAAAGCACCTTTTTTCACTTTCGGCGCTCTCTGGAGCAAAAAAGACAAACGTCCAGCCTTTGCTGCCACGGGAAAGGTGCCAGCGGGGAAAAGTGATGCTGGTCCTCACTGCCTCCTGGAACCCCTTCAAATGCCCCAGACAATTTGGCCCTCTCTGCTTTCCTGAGGACTCTATCCGCAAAAGCACCTTTTTTCACTTTCGGCGCTCTCTGGAGCAAAAAAGACAAACGTCCAGCTTTTGCTGCCACAGCAAAACTGCCAGAGGGGAAAAGTGATGCTGGTCCTCACTGCCTCCTGGAACCCCTTCAAATGCCCCAGACAATTTGGCCCTCTCTGCTTTCCTGAGGACTCTATCCGCAAAAGCACCTTTTTTCACTTTCGGCGCTCTCTGGAGCAAAAAAGACAAACGTCCAGCTTTTGCTGCCACAGCAAAAGTGCCAGTGGGGAAAAGTGATGCTGGTCCTCACTGCCTCCTGGAACCCCTTCAAATGCCCCAGACAATTTGGCCCTCTCTGCTTTCCTGAGGAATCTATCCGCAAAAGCACCTTTTTTCACTTTCGGCGCTCTCTGGAGCAAAAAAGACAAACGTCCAGCTTTTGCTGCCACAGCAAAAGTGGCAGCGGGGAAAAGTGATGCTGGTCCTCACTGCCTCCTGGAACCCCTTCAAATGCCCCAGACAATTTGGCCCTCTCTGCTTTCCTGAGGACTCTATCCTCAAAAGCACCTTTTTTCACTTTCGGCGCTCTCTGGAGCAAAAAAGACAAACGTCCAGCTTTTGCTGCCACAGCAAAGGTGCCAGCGGGGAAAAGTGATGCTGGTTCTCACTGCCTCCTGGAACCCCTTCAAATGCCCCAGACAATTTGGCCCTCTCTGCTTTCCTGAGGACTCTATCCGCAAAAGCACCTTTTTTCACTTTCGGCGCTCTCTGGAGCAAAAAAGACAAACGTCCAGCTTTTGCTGCCACAGCAAAAGTGCCAGTGGGGAAATGTGATGCTGGTTCTCACTGCCTCCTGGAACCCCTTCAAATGCCCCAGACAATTTGGCCCTCTCTGCTTTCCTGAGGAATCTATCCTCAAAAGCACCTTTTTTCACTTTCGGCGCTCTCTGGACCAAAAAAGACAAACGTCCAGCTTTTGCTGCCACAGCAAAAGTGGCAGCGGGGAAAAGTGATGCTGGTTCTCACTGCCTCCTGGAACCCCTTCAAATGCCCCAGACAATTTGGCCCTCTCTGCTTTCCTGAGGACTCTATCCTCAAAAGCACCTTTTTTCACTTTCGGCGCTCTCTGGAGCAAAAAAGACAAACGTCCAGCTTTTGCTCCCACAGCAAAGGTGCCAGCGGGGAAAAGTGATGCTGGTTCTCACTGCCTCCTGGAACCCCTTCAAATGCCCCAGACAATTTGGCCCTCTCTGCTTTCCTGAGGACTCTATCCTCAAAAGCACCTTTTTTCACTTTCGGCGCTCTCTGGAGCAAAAAAGACAAACGTCCAGCCTTTGCTGCCACGGGAAAGGTGCCAGCGGGGAAAAGTGATGCTGGTCCTCACTGCCTCCTGGAACCCCTTCAAATGCCCCAGACAATTTGGCCCTCTCTGCTTTCCTGAGGACTCTATCCGCAAAAGCACCTTTTTTCACTTTCGGCGCTCTCTGGAGCAAAAAAGACAAACGTCCAGCTTTTGCTGCCACAGCAAAACTGCCAGAGGGGAAAAGTGATGCTGGTCCTCACTGCCTCCTGGAACCCCTTCAAATGCCCCAGACAATTTGGCCCTCTCTGCTTTCCTGAGGACTCTATCCGCAAAAGCACCTTTTTTCACTTTCGGCGCTCTCTGGAGCAAAAAAGACAAACGTCCAGCTTTTGCTGCCACAGCAAAAGTGCCAGTGGGGAAAAGTGATGCTGGTCCTCACTGCCTCCTGGAACCCCTTCAAATGCCCCAGACAATTTGGCCCTCTCTGCTTTCCTGAGGACTCTATCCGCAAAAGCACCTTTTTTCACTTTCGGCGCTCTCTGGAGCAAAAAAGACAAACGTCCAGCTTTTGCTGCCACAGCAAAGGTGCCAGCGGGGAAAAGTGCTGCTGGTCCTCACTGCCTCCTGGAACCCCTTCAAATGCCCCAGACAATTTGGCCCTCTCTGCTTTCCTGAGGACTCTATCCTCAAAAGCACCTTTTTTCACTTTCGGCGCTCTCTGGAGCAAAAAAGACAAACGTCCAGCTTTTGCTGCCACAGCAAAGGTGCCAGCGGGGAAAAGTGATGCTGGTTCTCACTGCCTCCTGGAACCCCTTCAAATGCCCCAGACAATTTGGCCCTCTCTGCTTTCCTGAGGACTCTATCCGCAAAAGCACCTTTTTTCACTTTTCGGCGCTGTCTGGAGCAAAAAAGACAAACGTCCAGCTTTTGCTGCCACAGCAAAAGTGGCAGCAGGGAAAAGTGATGCTGGTTCTCACTGCCTCCTGGAACCCCTTCAAATGCCCCAGACAATTTGGCCCTCTCTGCTTTCCTGAGGACTCTATCCTCAAAAGCACCTTTTTTCACTTTCGGCGCTCTCTGGAGCAAAAAGACAAACGTCCAGCTTTTGCTCCCACAGCAAAGGTGCCAGCGGGGAAAAGTGATGCTGGTTCTCACTGCCTCCTGGAACCCCTTCAAATGCCCCAGACAATTTGGCCCTCTCTGCTTTCCTGAGGACTCTATCCTCAAAAGCACCTTTTTTCACTTTCGGCGCTCTCTGGAGCAAAAAAGACAAACGTCCAGCCTTTGCTGCCACGGGAAAGGTGCCAGCGGGGAAAAGTGATGCTGGTCCTCACTGCCTCCTGGAACCCCTTCAAATGCCCCAGACAATTTGGCCCTCTCTGCTTTCCTGAGGACTCTATCCGCAAAAGCACCTTTTTTCACTTTCGGCGCTCTCTGGAGCAAAAAAGACAAACGTCCAGCTTTTGCTGCCACAGCAAAACTGCCAGAGGGGAAAAGTGATGCTGGTCCTCACTGCCTCCTGGAACCCCTTCAAATGCCCCAGACAATTTGGCCCTCTCTGCTTTCCTGAGGACTCTATCCGCAAAAGCACCTTTTTTCACTTTCGGCGCTCTCTGGAGCAAAAAAGACAAACGTCCAGCTTTTGCTGCCACAGCAAAAGTGCCAGTGGGGAAAAGTGATGCTGGTCCTCACTGCCTCCTGGAACCCCTTCAAATGCCCCAGACAATTTGGCCCTCTCTGCTTTCCTGAGGAATCTATCCGCAAAAGCACCTTTTTTCCACTTTCGGCGCTCTCTGGAGCAAAAAAGACAAACGTCCAGCTTTTGCTGCCACAGCAAAAGTGGCAGCGGGAAAAGTGATGCTGGTCCTCACTGCCTCCTGGAACCCCTTCAAATGCCCCAGACAATTTGGCCCTCTCTGCTTTCCTGCGCACTCTATCCTCAAAAGCACCTTTTTTCACTTTCGGCGCTCTCTGGAGCAAAAAAGACAAACGTCCAGCTTTTGCTGCCACAGCAAAGGTGCCAGCGGGGAAAAGTGATGCTGGTTCTCACTGCCTCCTGGAACCCCTTCAAATGCCCCAGACAATTTGGCCCTCTCTGCTTTCCTGAGGACTCTATCCGCAAAAGCACCTTTTTTCACTTTCGGCGCTCTCTGGAGCAAAAAAGACAAACGTCCAGCTTTTGCTGCCACAGCAAAAGTGCCAGCGGGGAAATGTGATGCTGGTTCTCACTGCCTCCTGGAACCCCTTCAAATGCCCCAGACAATTTGGCCCTCTCTGCTTTCCTGAGGAATCTATCCTCAAAAGCACCTTTTTTCACTTTCGGCGCTCTCTGGAGCCAAAAAAGACAAACGTCCAGCTTTTGCTGCCACAGCAAAAGTGGCAGCGGGGAAAAGTGATGCTGGTTCTCACTGCCTCCTGGAACCCCTTCAAATGCCCCAGACAATTTGGCCCTCTCTGCTTTCCTGAGGACTCTATCCGCAAAAGCACCTTTTTTCACTTTCGGCGCTCTCTGGAGCAAAAAAGACAAACGTCCAGCTTTTGCTGCCACAGCAAAAGTGCCAGCGGGGAAATGTGATGCTGGTTCTCACTGCCTCCTGGAACCCCTTCAAATGCCCCAGACAATTTGGCCCTCTCTGCTTTCCTGAGGACTCTATCCTCAAAAGCACCTTTTTTCACTTTCGGCGCTCTCTGGAGCAAAAAAGACAAACGTCCAGCTTTTGCTCCCACAGCAAAGGTGCCAGCGGGGAAAAGTGATGCTGGTTCTCACTGCCTCCTGGAACCCCTTCAAATGCCCCAGACAATTTGGCCCTCTCTGCTTTCCTGAGGACTCTATCCTCAAAAGCACCTTTTTTCACTTTCGGCGCTCTCTGGAGCAAAAAAGACAAACGTCCAGCCTTTGCTGCCACGGGAAAGGTGCCAGCGGGGAAAAGTGATGCTGGTCCTCACTGCCTCCTGGAACCCCTTCAAATGCCCCAGACAATTTGGCCCTCTCTGCTTTCCTGAGGACTCTATCCGCAAAAGCACCTTTTTTCACTTTCGGCGCTCTCTGGAGCAAAAAAGACAAACGTCCAGCTTTTGCTGCCACAGCAAAGGTGCCAGCGGGGAAAAGTGCTGCTGGTCCTCACTGCCTCCTGGAACCCCTTCAAATGCCCCAGACAATTTGGCCCTCTCTGCTTTCCTGAGGACTCTATCCTCAAAAGCACCTTTTTTCACTTTCGGCGCTCTCTGGAGCAAAAAAAGACAAACGTCCAGCTTTTGCTGCCACAGCAAAGGTGCCAGCGGGGAAAAGTGATGCTGGTTCTCACTGCCTCCTGGAACCCCTTCAAATGCCCCAGACAATTTGGCCCTCTCTGCTTTCCTGAGGACTCTATCCGCAAAAGCACCTTTTTTCACTTTCGGCGCTCTCTGGAGCAAAAAAGACAAACGTCCAGCTTTGCTGCCACAGCAAAAGTGCCAGCGGGGAAATGTGATGCTGGTTCTCACTGCCTCCTGGAACCCCTTCAAATGCCCCAGACAATTTGGCCCTCTCTGCTTTCCTGAGGAATCTATCCTCAAAAGCACCTTTTTTCACTTTCGGCGCTCTCTGGACCAAAAAAGACAAACGTCCAGCTTTTGCTGCCACAGCAAAAGTGGCAGCGGGGAAAAGTGATGCTGGTTCTCACTGCCTCCTGGAACCCCTTCAAATGCCCCAGACAATTTGGCCCTCTCTGCTTTCCTGAGGACTCTATCCTCAAAAGCACCTTTTTTCACTTTCGGCGCTGTCTGGAGCAAAAAAGACAAACGTCCAGCTTTTGCTGCCACAGCAAAAGTGGCAGCAGGGAAATGTGATGCTGGTTCTCACTGCCTCCTGGAACCCCTTCAAATGCCCCAGACAATTTGGCCCTCTCTGCTTTCCTGAGGACTCTATCCTCAAAAGCACCTTTTTTCACTTTCGGCGCTCTCTGGAGCAAAAAAGACAAACGTCCAGCTTTTGCTCCCACAGCAAAGGTGCCAGCGGGGAAAAGTGATGCTGGTTCTCACTGCCTCCTGGAACCCCTTCAAATGCCCCAGACAATTTGGCCCTCTCTGCTTTCCTGAGGACTCTATCCTCAAAAGCACCTTTTTCACTTTCGGCGCTCTCTGGAGCAAAAAAGACAAACGTCCAGCCTTTGCTGCCACGGGAAAGGTGCCAGCGGGGAAAAGTGATGCTGGTCCTCACTGCCTCCTGGAACCCCTTCAAATGCCCCAGACAATTTGGCCCTCTCTGCTTTCCTGAGGACTCTATCCGCAAAAGCACCTTTTTTCACTTTCGGCGCTCTCTGGAGCAAAAAAGACAAACGTCCAGCTTTTGCTGCCACAGCAAAACTGCCAGAGGGGAAAAGTGATGCTGGTCCTCACTGCCTCCTGGAACCCCTTCAAATGCCCCAGACAATTTGGCCCTCTCTGCTTTCCTGAGGACTCTATCCGCAAAAGCACCTTTTTTCACTTTCGGCGCTCTCTGGAGCAAAAAAGACAAACGTCCAGCTTTTGCTGCCACAGCAAAGTGCCAGTGGGGAAAAGTGATGCTGGTCCTCACTGCCTCCTGGAACCCCTTCAAATGCCCCAGACAATTTGGCCCTCTCTGCTTTCCTGAGGAATCTATCCGCAAAAGCACCTTTTTTCACTTTCGGCGCTCTCTGGAGCAAAAAAGACAAACGTCCAGCTTTTGCTGCCACAGCAAAAGTGGCAGCGGGGAAAAGTGATGCTGGTCCTCACTGCCTCCTGGAACCCCTTCAAATGCCCCAGACAATTTGGCCCTCTCTGCTTTCCTGAGGACTCTATCCTCAAAAGCACCTTTTTTCACTTTCGGCGCTCTCTGGAGCAAAAAAGACAAACGTCCAGCTTTTGCTGCCACAGCAAAGGTGCCAGCGGGGGAAAAGTGATGCTGGTTCTCACTGCCTCCTGGAACCCCTTCAAATGCCCCAGACAATTTGGCCCTCTCTGCTTTCCTGAGGACTCTATCCGCAAAAGCACCTTTTTTCACTTTCGGCGCTCTCTGGAGCAAAAAAGACAAACGTCCAGCTTTTGCTGCCACAGCAAAAGTGCCAGCGGGGAAAAGTGATGCTGGTTCTCACTGCCTCCTGGAACCCCTTCAAATGCCCCAGACAATTTGGCCCTCTCTGCTTTCCTGAGGACTCTATCCTCAAAAGCACCTTTTTTCACTTTCGGCGCTGTCTGGAGCAAAAAAGACAAACGTCCAGCTTTTGCTGCCACAGCAAAAGTGGCAGCAGGGAAAAGTGATGCTGGTTCTCACTGCCTCCTGGAACCCCTTCAAATGCCCCAGACAATTTGGCCCTCTCTGCTTTCCTGAGGACTCTATCCTCAAAAGCACCTTTTTTCACTTTCGGCGCTCTCTGGAGCAAAAAAGACAAACGTCCAGCTTTTGCTCCCACAGCAAAGGTGCCAGCGGGGAAAAGTGATGCTGGTTCTCACTGCCTCCTGGAACCCCTTCAAATGCCCCAGACAATTTGGCCCTCTCTGCTTTCCTGAGGACTCTATCCTCAAAAGCACCTTTTTTCACTTTCGGCGCTCTCTGGAGCAAAAAAGACAAACGTCCAGCCTTTGCTGCCACGGGAAAGGTGCCAGCGGGGAAAAGTGATGCTGGTCCTCACTGCCTCCTGGAACCCCTTCAAATGCCCCAGACAATTTGGCCCTCTCTGCTTTCCTGAGGACTCTATCCGCAAAAGCACCTTTTTCACTTTCGGCGCTCTCTGGAGCAAAAAAGACAAACGTCCAGCTTTTGCTGCCACAGCAAAACTGCCAGCGGGGAAAAGTGATGCTGGTCCTCACTGCCTCCTGGAACCCCTTCAAATGCCCCAGACAATTTGGCCCTCTCTGCTTTCCTGAGGACTCTATCCGCAAAAGCACTTTTTCACTTTCGGCGCTCTCTGGAGCAAAAAAGACAAACGTCCAGCCTTTGCTGCCACGGGAAAGGTGCCAGCGGGGAAAAGTGATGCTGGTCCTCACTGCCTCCTGGAACCCCTTCAAATGCCCCAGACAATTTGGCCCTCTCTGCTTTCCTGAGGACTCTATCCTCAAAAGCACCTTTTTTCACTTTCGGCGCTCTCTGGAGCAAAAAAGACAAACGTCCAGCTTTTGCTGCCACAGCAAAGGTGCCAGCGGGGAAAAGTGATGCTGGTTCTCACTGCCTCCTGGAACCCCTTCAAATGCCCCAGACAATTTGGCCCTCTCTGCTTTCCTGAGGACTCTATCCGCAAAAGCACCTTTTTTCACTTTCGGCGCTCTCTGGAGCAAAAAAGACAAACGTCCAGCTTTTGCTGCCACAGCAAAAGTGCCAGCGGGGAAAAGTGATGCTGGTTCTCACTGCCTCCTGGAACCCCTTCAAATGCCCCAGACAATTTGGCCCTCTCTGCTTTCCTGAGGACTCTATCCTCAAAAGCACCTTTTTTCACTTTCGGCGCTGTCTGGAGCAAAAAAGACAAACGTCCAGCTTTTGCTGCCACAGCAAAAGTGGCAGCAGGGAAAAGTGATGCTGGTTCTCACTGCCTCCTGGAACCCCTTCAAATGCCCCAGACAATTTGGCCCTCTCTGCTTTCCTGAGGACTCTATCCTCAAAAGCACCTTTTTTCACTTTCGGCGCTCTCTGGAGCAAAAAAGACAAACGTCCAGCTTTTGCTCCCACAGCAAAGGTGCCAGCGGGGAAAAGTGATGCTGGTTCTCACTGCCTCCTGGAACCCCTTCAAATGCCCCAGACAATTTGGCCCTCTCTGCTTTCCTGAGGACTCTATCCTCAAAAGCACCTTTTTTCACTTTCGGCGCTCTCTGGAGCAAAAAAGACAAACGTCCAGCCTTTGCTGCCACGGGAAAGGTGCCAGCGGGGAAAAGTGATGCTGGTCCTCACTGCCTCCTGGAACCCCTTCAAATGCCCCAGACAATTTGGCCCTCTCTGCTTTCCTGAGGACTCTATCCGCAAAAGCACCTTTTTTCACTTTCGGCGCTCTCTGGAGCAAAAAAGACAAACGTCCAGCTTTTGCTGCCACAGCAAAACTGCCAGCGGGGAAAAGTGATGCTGGTCCTCACTGCCTCCTGGAACCCCTTCAAATGCCCCAGACAATTTGGCCCTCTCTGCTTTCCTGAGGACTCTATCCGCAAAAGCACCTTTTTTCACTTTCGGCGCTCTCTGGAGCAAAAAAGACAAACGTCCAGCTTTTGCTGCCACAGCAAAAGTGCCAGTGGGGAAAAGTGATGCTGGTCCTCACTGCCTCCTGGAACCCCTTCAAATGCCCCAGACAATTTGGCCCTCTCTTCTTTCCTGAGGACTCTATCCGCAAAAGCACCTTTTTTCACTTTCGGCGCTCTCTGGAGCAAAAAAGACAAACGTCCAGCTTTTGCTGCCACAGCAAAAGTGGCAGCGGGGAAAAGTGATGCTGGTTCTCACTGCCTCCTGGAACCCCTTCAATGCCCCAGACAATTTGGCCCTCTCTGCTTTCCTGAGGACTCTATCCTCAAAAGCACCTTTTTTCACTTTCGGCGCTGTCTGGAGCAAAAAAGACAAACGTCCAGCTTTTGCTGCCACAGCAAAGGTGCCAGCGGGGAAAAGTGATGCTGGTCCTCACTGCCTCCTGGAACCCCTTCAAATGCCCCAGACAATTTGGCCCTCTCTGCTTTCCTGAGGACTCTATCCTCAAAAGCACCTTTTTTCACTTTCGGCGCTCTCCGGAGCAAAAAAGACAAACGTCCAGCTTTTGCTGCCACAGCAAAAGTGCCAGCGGGGAAAAGTGATGCTGGTCCTCACTGCCTCCTGGAACCCCTTCAAATGCCCCAGACAATTTGGCCCTCTCTGCTTTCCTGAGGACTCTATCATCAAAAGCACCTTTTTTCACTTTCGGCGCTGTCTGGACCAAAAAAGACAAACGTCCAGCTTTTGCTGCCACAGCAAAAGTCCCAGCGGGGAAAAGTGATGCTGGTTCTCACTGCCTCCTGGAACCCCTTCAAATGCCCCAGACAATTTGGCCCTCTCTGCTTTCCTGAGGACTCTATCCTCAAAAGCACCTTTTTTCACTTTCGGCGCTCTCTGGAGCAAAAAAGACAAACGTCCAGCTTTTGCTGCACAAGCAAAAGTGCCAGCAGGGAAAAGTGATGCTGGTTCTCACTGCCTCTCCGGAACCCCTTCAAATGCC
>NW_028128530.1:0-32696 GCF_965231255.1 Vanellus vanellus | reverse complement strand
GGGGCATGTGAAGAGGTTCCAGGAGGCAGTGAGAACCAGCATTACTTTTCCCCGCTGGCACCTTTGCTGTGGCAGCAAAAGCTGGACGTTTGTCTTTTTTGCTCCGGAGGCTGCCGAAAGCGAAAACAGGTGCTTTTGAGGATGGAGTCCGCAGGAAAGCAGAGAGGGCCAAATTGTCTGTGGCATTTGAAAGGGTTCCAGGAGGCAGTGAGAACCAGCATTACTTTTCCCCGCTGGCACCTTTGCTGTGGCAGCAAAAGCTGGACGTTTGTCTTTTTTGCTCCGGAGGCTGCCGAAAGCGAAAACAGGTGCTTTTGAGGATGGAGTCCACAGGAAAGCAGAGAGGGCCAAATTGTCTGGGGCATTTGAAAGGGTTCCAGGAGGCAGTGAGAACCAGCATTACTTTTCCCCGCTGGCACCTTTGCTGTGGCAGCAAAAGCTGGACGTTTGTCTTTTTTGCTCCGGAGGTTGCCAAAAGCGAAAACAGGTGCTTTTGAGGATGGAGTCCGCAGGAAAGCAGAGAGGGCCAAATTGTCTGGGGCATTTGAACAGGTTCCAGGAGGCAGTGAGAACCAGCATTACTTTTCCCCGCTGGCACCTTTGCTGTGGCAGCAAAAGCTGGACGTTTGTCTTTTTACCACCGGAGGGCGCCGAAAGTGAAAAAAGGCGCTTTTGTGGATAGAGTCCGCAGGAAAGCAGAGAGGGCCAAATTGTCAGGGGCATTTGAAAGGGTTCCAGGAGGCAGTGAGAACCAGCATTACTTTTCCCCACTGGCACCTTTGCTGTGGCAGCAAAAGCTGGACGTTTGTCTTTTTTGCTCCGGAGGCTGCCGAAAGCGAAAACAGGTGCTTTTGAGGATGGAGTCCGCAGGAAAGCAGAGAGGGCCAAATTGTCTGGGGCATTTGAAAGGGTTCCAGGAGGCAGTGAGAACCAGCATTACTTTTCCCCGCTGGCACCTTTGCTGTGGCAGCAAAAGCTGGACGTTTGTCTTTTTTGCTCCGGAGGCTGCCGAAAGCGAAAACAGGTGCTTTTGAGGATGGAGTCCGCAGGAAAGCAGAGAGGGCCAAATTGTCTGTGGCATTTGAAAGGGTTCCAGGAGGCAGTGAGAACCAGCATTACTTTTCCCCGCTGGCACCTTTGCTGTGGCAGCAAAAGCTGGCCGTTTGTCTTTTTTGCTCCGGAGGCTGCCGAAAGCGAAAACAGGTGCTTTTGAGGATGGAGTCCGCAGGAAAGCAGAGAGGGCCAAATTGTCTGGGGCATTTGAAGAGGTTCCAGGAGGCAGTGAGAACCAGCATTACTTTTCCCCGCTGGCACCTTTGCTGTGGCAGCAAAAGCTGGACGTTTGTCTTTTTTGCTCCGGAGGCTGCCGAAAGCGAAAATAGGTGCTTTTGAGGATGGAGTCCGCAGGAAAGCAGAGAGGGCCAAATTGTCTGGGGCATTTGAAGAGGTTCCAGGAGGCAGTGAGAACCAGCATTACTTTTCCCCGCTGGCACCTTTGCTGTGGCAGCAAAAGCTGGACGTTTGTCTTTTTTGCTCCGGAGGCTGCCGAAAGCGAAAACAGGTGCTTTTGAGGATGGAGTCCGCAGGAAAGCAGAGAGGGCCAAATTGTCTGTGGCATTTGAAAGGGTTCCAGGAGGCAGTGAGAACCAGCATTACTTTTCCCCGCTGGCACCTTTGCTGTGGCAGCAAAAGCTGGACGTTTGTCTTTTTTGCTCCGGAGGCTGCCGAAAGCGAAAACAGGTGCTTTTGAGGATGGAGTCCACAGGAAAGCAGAGAGGGCCAAATTGTCTGGGGCATTTGAAAGGGTTCCAGGAGGCAGTGAGAACCAGCATTACTTTTCCCCGCTGGCACCTTTGCTGTGGCAGCAAAAGCTGGCCGTTTGTCTTTTTTGCTCCGGAGGCTGCCGAAAGCGAAAATAGGTGCTTTTGAGGATGGAGTCCGCAGGAAAGCAGAGAGGGCCAAATTGTCTGTGGCATTTGAAAGAGTTCCAGGAGGCAGTGAGAACCAGCATTACTTTTCCCCGCTGGCACCTTTGCTGTGGCAGCAAAACCTGGACGTTTTTCTTTTTACCACCGGAGGGCGCCGAAAGTGAAAAAAGGCGCTTTTGAGGATAGAGTCCGCAGGAAAGCAGAGAGGGCCAAATTGTCAGGGGCATTTGAAAGGGTTCCAGGAGGCAGTGAGAACCAGCATTACTTTTCCCCACTGGCACCTTTGCTGTGGCAGCAAAAGCTGGACGTTTGTCTTTTTTGCTCCGGAGGCTGCCGAAAGCGAAAACAGGTGCTTTTGAGGATGGAGTCCGCAGGAAAGCAGAGAGGGCCAAATTGTCTGTGGCATTTGAAAGGGTTCCAGGAGGCAGTGAGAACCAGCATTACTTTTCCCCGCTGGCACCTTTGCTGAGGCAGCAAAAGCTGGACGTTTGTCTTTTTTGCTCCGGAGGCTGCCGAAAGCGAAAACAGGTGCTTTTGAGGATGGAGTCCGCAGGAAAGCAGAGAGGGCCAAATTGTCTGGGGCATTTGAACAGGTTCCAGGAGGCAGTGAGAACCAGCATTACTTTTCCCCGCTGGCACCTTTGCTGTGGCAGCAAAAGCTGGACGTTTGTCTTTTTTGCTCCGGACGCTGCCGAAAGCGAAAACAGGTGCTTTTGAGGATGGAGTCCGCAGGAAAGCAGAGAGGGCCAAATTGTCTGGGGCATTTGAAAGGGTTCCAGGAGGCAGTGAGAACCAGCATTACTTTTCCCCGCTGGCACCTTTGCTGTGGCAGCAAAAGCTGGACGTTTGTCTTTTTTGCTCCGGAGGCTGCCGAAAGCGAAAACAGGTGCTTTTGAGGATGGAGTCCACAGGAAAGCAGAGAGGGCCAAATTGTCTGTGGCATTTGAAAGGGTTCCAGGAGGCAGTGAGAACCAGCATTACTTTTCCCCGCTGGCACCTTTGCTGTGGCAGCAAAAGCTGGACGTTTGTCTTTTTTGCTCCGGAGGCTGCCGAAAGCGAAAATAGGTGCTTTTGAGGATGGAGTCCGCAGGAAAGCAGAGAGGGCCAAATTGTCTGTGGCATTTGAAAGAGTTCCAGGAGGCAGTGAGAACCAGCATCACTTTTCCCCGCTGGCACCTTTGCTGTGGCAGCAAAAGCTGGACGTTTGTCTTTTTACCACCGGAGGGCGCCGAAAGTGAAAAACGGCGCTTTTGAGGATGGAGTCCGCAAGAAAGCAGAGAGAGCCAAATTGTCTGTGGCATTTGAAAGGGTTCCAGGAGGCAGTGAGAACCAGCATTACTTTTCCCCGCTGGCACCTTTGCTGTGGCAGCAAAAGCTGGACGTTTGTCTTTTTTGCTCCGGACGCTGCCGAAAGCGAAAACAGGTGCTTTTGAGGATGGAGTCCGCAGGAAAGCAGAGAGGGCCAAATTGTCTGGGGCATTTGAAAGGGTTCCAGGAGGCAGTGAGAACCAGCATTACTTTTCCCCGCTGGCACCTTTGCTGTGGCAGCAAAAGCTGGACGTTTGTCTTTTTTGCTCCGGAGGCTGCCGAAAGCGAAAATAGGTGCTTTTGAGGATGGAGTCCGCAGGAAAGCAGAGAGGGCCAAATTGTCTGGGGCATTTGAAAGGGTTCCAGGAGGCAGTGAGAACCAGCATTACTTTTCCCCGCTGGCACCTTTGTTGTGGCAGCAAAAGCTGGACGTTTGTCTTTTTACCACCGGAGGGCGCCGAAAGTGAAAAAAGGCGCTTTTGAGGATAGAGTCCGCAGGAAAGCAGAGAGGGCCAAATTGTCAGGGGCATTTGAAAGGGTTCCAGGAGGCAGTGAGAACCAGCATTACTTTTCCCCGCTGGCACCTTTGCTGTGGCAGCAAAAGCTGGACGTTTGTCTTTTTTGCTCCGGAGGCTGCCGAAAGCGAAAACAGGTGCTTTTGAGGATGGAGTCCGCAGGAAAGCAGAGAGGGCCAAATTGTCTGGGGCATTTGAAAGGGTTCCAGGAGGCAGTGAGAACCAGCATTACTTTTCCCCGCTGGCACCTTTGCTGTGGCAGCAAAAGCTGGACGTTTGTCTTTTTTGCTCCGGAGGTTGCCAAAAGCGAAAACAGGTGCTTTTGAGGATGGAGTCCGCAGGAAAGCAGAGAGGGCCAAATTGTCTGGGGCATTTGAACAGGTTCCAGGAGGCAGTGAGAACCAGCATTACTTTTCCCCGCTGGCACCTTTGCTGTGGCAGCAAAAGCTGGACGTTTGTCTTTTTTGCTCCGGAGGTTGCCGAAAGCGAAAACAGGTGCTTTTGAGGATGGAGTCCGCAGGAAAGCAGAGAGGGCCAAATTGTCTGTGGCATTTGAAAGGGTTCCAGGAGGCAGTGAGAACCAGCATTACTTTTCCCCGCTGGCACCTTTGCTGTGGCAGCAAAAGCTGGACGTTTGTCTTTTTTGCTCCGGAGGTTGCCGAAAGCGAAAACAGGTGCTTTTGAGGATGGAGTCCGCAGGAAAGCAGAGAGGGCCAAATTGTCTGGGGCATTTGAAAGGGTTCCAGGAGGCAGTGAGAACCAGCATTACTTTTCCCCGCTGGCACCTTTGCTGTGGCAGCAAAAGCTGGACGTTTGTCTTTTTTGCTCCGGACGCTGCCGAAAGCGAAAACAGGTGCTTTTGAGGATGGAGTCCGCAGGAAAGCAGAGAGGGCCAAATTGTCTGGGGCATTTGAAAGGGTTCCAGGAGGCAGTGAGAACCAGCATTACTTTTCCCCGCTGGCACCTTTGCTGTGGCAGCAAAAGCTGGACGTTTGTCTTTTTTGCTCCGGAGGCTGCCGAAAGCGAAAACAGGTGCTTTTGAGGATGGAGTCCACAGGAAAGCAGAGAGGGCCAAATTGTCTGTGGCATTTGAAAGAGTTCCAGGAGGCAGTGAGAACCAGCATCACTTTTCCCCGCTGGCACCTTTGCTGTGGCAGCAAAAGCTGGACGTTTGTCTTTTTACCACCGGAGGGTGCCGAAAGTGAAAAAAGGCGCTTTTGAGGATAGAGTCCACAGGAAAACAGAGAGGGCTTAATTGTCTGGGGCATTTGAAAGGGTTCCAGGAGGCAGTGAGAACCAGCATTACTTTTCCCCGCTGGCACCTTTGCTGTGGCAGCAAAAGCTGGACGTTTGTCTTTTTTGCTCCGGAGGTTGCCGAAAGCGAAAATAGGTGCTTTTGAGGATGGAGTCCGCAGGAAAGCAGAGAGGGCCAAATTGTCTGTGGCATTTGAAAGAGTTCCAGGAGGCAGTGAGAACCAGCATCACTTTTCCCCGCTGGCACCTTTGCTGTGGCAGCAAAAGCTGGACGTTTGTCTTTTTACCACCGGAGGGCGCCGAAAGTGAAAAAAGGCGCTTTTGAGGATAGAGTCCACAGGAAAACAGAGAGGGCTTAATTGTCTGGGGCATTTGAAAGGGTTCCAGGAGGCAGTGAGAACCAGCATTACTTTTCCCCGCTGGCACCTTTGCTGTGGCAGCAAAAGCTGGACGTTTGTCTTTTTTGCTCCGGAGGCTGCCGAAAGCGAAAATAGGTGCTTTTGAGGATGGAGTCCGCAGGAAAGCAGAGAGGGCCAAATTGTCTGTGGCATTTGAAAGGGTTCCAGGAGGCAGTGAGAACCAGCATTACTTTTCCCCGCTGGCACCTTTGCTGTGGCAGCAAAAGCTGGACGTTTGTCTTTTTTGCTCCGGACGCTGCCGAAAGCGAAAACAGGTGCTTTTGAGGATGGAGTCCGCAGGAAAGCAGAGAGGGCCAAATTGTCTGGGGCATTTGAAAGGGTTCCAGGAGGCAGTGAGAACCAGCATTACTTTTCCCCGCTGGCACCTTTGCTGTGGCAGCAAAAGCTGGACGTTTGTCTTTTTTGCTCCGGAGGCTGCTGAAAGTGAAAACAGGTGCTTTTGAGGATGGAGTCTGCAGGAAAGCAGAGAGGGCCAAATTGTCTGTGGCATTTGAAAGGGTTCCAGGAGGCAGTGAGAACCAGCATTACTTTTCCCCGCTGGCACCTTTGCTGTGGCAGCAAAAGCTGGACGTTTGTCTTTTTTGCTCCGGAGGCTGCCGAAAGCGAAAATAGGTGCTTTTGAGGATGGAGTCCGCAGGAAAGCAGAGAGGGCCAAATTGTCTGGGGCATTTGAAGAGGTTCCAGGAGGCAGTGAGAACCAGCATTACTTTTCCCCGCTGGCACCTTTGCTGTGGCAGCAAAAGCTGGACGTTTGTCTTTTTTGCTCCGGAGGCTGCCGAAAGCGAAAACAGGTGCTTTTGAGGATGGAGTCCGCAGGAAAGCAGAGAGGGCCAAATTGTCTGTGGCATTTGAAAGGGTTCCAGGAGGCAGTGAGAACCAGCATTACTTTTCCCCGCTGGCACCTTTGCTGTGGCAGCAAAAGCTGGACGTTTGTCTTTTTTGCTCCGGAGGCTGCCGAAAGCGAAAATAGGTGCTTTTGAGGATGGAGTCCGCAGGAAAGCAGAGAGGGCCAAATTGTCTGTGGCATTTGAAAGAGTTCCAGGAGGCAGTGAGAACCAGCATTACTTTTCCCCGCTGGCACCTTTGCTGTGGCAGCAAAAGCTGGACGTTTTTCTTTTTACCACCGGAGGGCGCCGAAAGTGAAAAAAGGCGCTTTTGAGGATAGAGTCCGCAGGAAAGCAGAGAGGGCCAAATTGTCAGGGGCATTTGAAAGGGTTCCAGGAGGCAGTGAGAACCAGCATTACTTTTCCCCACTGGCACCTTTGCTGTGGCAGCAAAAGCTGGACGTTTGTCTTTTTTGCTCCGGAGGCTGCCGAAAGCGAAAACAGGTGCTTTTGAGGATGGAGTCCGCAGGAAAGCAGAGAGGGCCAAATTGTCTGTGGCATTTGAAAGGGTTCCAGGAGGCAGTGAGAACCAGCATTACTTTTCCCCGCTGGCACCTTTGCTGTGGCAGCAAAAGCTGGACGTTTGTCTTTTTTGCTCCGGACGCTGCCGAAAGCGAAAACAGGTGCTTTTGAGGATGGAATCCGCAGGAAAGCAGAGAGGGCCAAATTGTCTGTGGCATTTGAAAGGGTTCCAGGAGGCAGTGAGAACCAGCATTACTTTTCCCCGCTGGCACCTTTGCTGAGGCAGCAAAAGCTGGCCGTTTGTCTTTTTTGCTCCGGAGGCTGCCGAAAGCGAAAACAGGTGCTTTTGAGGATGGAGTCCGCAGGAAAGCAGAGAGGGCCAAATTGTCTGGGGCATTTGAAGAGGTTCCAGGAGGCAGTGAGAACCAGCATTACTTTTCCCCGCTGGCACCTTTGCTGTGGCAGCAAAAGCTGGACGTTTGTCTTTTTTGCTCCGGAGGCTGCCGAAAGCGAAAATAGGTGCTTTTGAGGATGGAGTCCGCAGGAAAGCAGAGAGGGCCAAATTGTCTGGGGCATTTGAAGAGGTTCCAGGAGGCAGTGAGAACCAGCATTACTTTTCCCCGCTGGCACCTTTGCTGTGGCAGCAAAAGCTGGACGTTTGTCTTTTTTGCTCCGGAGGCTGCCGAAAGCGAAAACAGGTGCTTTTGAGGATGGAGTCCGCAAGAAAGCAGAGAGGGCCAAATTGTCTGTGGCATTTGAAAGGGTTCCAGGAGGCAGTGAGAACCAGCATTACTTTTCCCCGCTGGCACCTTTGCTGTGGCAGCAAAAGCTGGACGTTTGTCTTTTTTGCTCCGGAGGCTGCCGAAAGCGAAAATAGGTGCTTTTGAGGATGGAGTCCACAGGAAAGCAGAGAGGGCCAAATTGTCTGGGGCATTTGAAAGGGTTCCAGGAGGCAGTGAGAACCAGCATTACTTTTCCCCGCTGGCACCTTTGCTGTGGCAGCAAAAGCTGGACGTTTGTCTTTTTTGCTCCGGAGGCTGCCGAAAGCGAAAATAGGTGCTTTTGAGGATGGAGTCCGCAGGAAAGCAGAGAGGGCCAAATTGTCTGTGGCATTTGAAAGAGTTCCAGGAGGCAGTGAGAACCAGCATTACTTTTCCCCGCTGGCACCTTTGCTGTGGCAGCAAAAGCTGGACGTTTTTCTATTTACCACCGGAGGGCGCCGAAAGAGAAAAAAGGCGCTTTTGAGGATAGAGTCCGCAGGAAAGCAGAGAGGGCCAAATTGTCTGTGGCATTTGAAAGAGTTCCAGGAGGCAGTGAGAACCAGCATCACTTTTCCCCGCTGGCACCTTTGCTGTGGCAGCAAAAGCTGGACGTTTGTCTTTTTACCACCGGAGGGCGCCGAAAGTGAAAAAAGGCGCTTTTGAGGATAGAGTCCGCAGGAAAGCAGAGAGGGCTTAATTGTCTGGGGCATTTGAAAGGGTTCCAGGAGGCAGTGAGAACCAGCATTACTTTTCCCCGCTGGCACCTTTGCTGTGGCAGCAAAAGCTGGACGTTTGTCTTTTTTGCTCCGGAGGCTGCCGAAAGCGAAAACAGGTGCTTTTGAGGATGGAGTCCACAGGAAAGCAGAGAGGGCCAAATTGTCTGTGGCATTTGAAAGGGTTCCAGGAGGCAGTGAGAACCAGCATTACTTTTCCCCGCTGGCACCTTTGCTGTGGCAGCAAAAGCTGGCCGTTTGTCTTTTTTGCTCCGGAGGCTGCCGAAAGCGAAAATAGGTGCTTTTGAGGATGGAGTCCGCAGGAAAGCAGAGAGGGCCAAATTGTCTGTGGCATTTGAAAGAGTTCCAGGAGGCAGTGAGAACCAGCATCACTTTTCCCCGCTGGCACCTTTGCTGTGGCAGCAAAAGCTGGACGTTTGTCTTTTTACCACCGGAGGGCGCCGAAAGTGAAAAACGGCGCTTTTGAGGATGGAGTCCGCAAGAAAGCAGAGAGGGCCAAATTGTCTGTGGCATTTGAAAGGGTTCCAGGAGGCAGTGAGAACCAGCATTACTTTTCCCCGCTGGCACCTTTGCTGTGGCAGCAAAAGCTGGACGTTTGTCTTTTTTGCTCCGGACGCTGCCGAAAGCGAAAACAGGTGCTTTTGAGGATGGAGTCCGCAGGAAAGCAGAGAGGGCCAAATTGTCTGTGGCATTTGAAAGGGTTCCAGGAGGCAGTGAGAACCAGCATTACTTTTCCCCGCTGGCACCTTTGCTGTGGCAGCAAAAGCTGGACGTTTGTCTTTTTTGCTCCGGAGGCTGCCGAAAGCGAAAATAGGTGCTTTTGAGGATGGAGTCCGCAGGAAAGCAGAGAGGGCCAAATTGTCTGGGGCATTTGAAAGGGTTCCAGGAGGCAGTGAGAACCAGCATTACTTTTCCCCGCTGGCACCTTTGTTGTGGCAGCAAAAGCTGGACGTTTGTCTTTTTACCACCGGAGGGCGCCGAAAGCGAAAAAAGGCGCTTTTGAGGATAGAGTCCGCAGGAAAGCAGAGAGGGCCAAATTGTCAGGGGCATTTGAAAGGGTTCCAGGAGGCAGTGAGAACCAGCATTACTTTTCCCCGCTGGCACCTTTGCTGTGGCAGCAAAAGCTGGACGTTTGTCTTTTTTGCTCCGGAGGCTGCCGAAAGCGAAAACAGGTGCTTTTGAGGATGGAGTCCGCAGGAAAGCAGAGAGGGCCAAATTGTCTGGGGCATTTGAAAGGGTTCCAGGAGGCAGTGAGAACCAGCATTACTTTTCCCCGCTGGCACCTTTGCTGTGGCAGCAAAAGCTGGACGTTTGTCTTTTTTGCTCCGGAGGCTGCCGAAAGCGAAAACAGGTGCTTTTGAGGATGGAGTCCGCAGGAAAGCAGAGAGGGCCAAATTGTCTGTGGCATTTGAAAGGGTTCCAGGAGGCAGTGAGAACCAGCATTACTTTTCCCCGCTGGCACCTTTGCTGTGGCAGCAAAAGCTGGATGTTTGTCTTTTTTGCTCCAGAGGTTGCCAAAAGCGAAAACAGGTGCTTTTGAGGATGGAGTCCGCAGGAAAGCAGAGAGGGCCAAATTGTCTGGGGCATTTGAACAGGTTCCAGGAGGCAGTGAGAACCAGCATTACTTTTCCCCGCTGGCACCTTTGCTGTGGCAGCAAAAGCTGGACGTTTGTCTTTTTTGCTCCGGAGGCTGCCGAAAGCGAAAATAGGTGCTTTTGAGGATGGAGTCCGCAGGAAAGCAGAGAGGGCCAAATTGTCTGTGGCATTTGAAAGAGTTCCAGGAGGCAGTGAGAACCAGCATTACTTTTCCCCGCTGGCACCTTTGCTGTGGCAGCAAAAGCTGGACGTTTTTCTTTTTACCACCGGAGGGCGCCGAAAGAGAAAAAAGGCGCTTTTGAGGATAGAGTCCGCAGGAAAGCAGAGAGGGCCAAATTGTCAGGGGCATTTGAAAGGGTTCCAGGAGGCAGTGAGAACCAGCATTACTTTTCCCCACTGGCACCTTTGCTGTGGCAGCAAAAGCTGGACGTTTGTCTTTTTTGCTCCGGAGGCTGCCGAAAGCGAAAACAGGTGCTTTTGAGGATGGAGTCCGCAGGAAAGCAGAGAGGGCCAAATTGTCTGGGGCATTTGAAAGGGTTCCAGGAGGCAGTGAGAACCAGCATTACTTTTCCCCGCTGGCACCTTTGCTGAGGCAGCAAAAGCTGGACGTTTGTCTTTTTTGCTCCGGAGGCTGCCGAAAGCGAAAACAGGTGCTTTTGAGGATGGAGTCCGCAGGAAAGCAGAGAGGGCCAAATTGTCTGTGGCATTTGAAAGGGTTCCAGGAGGCAGTGAGAACCAGCATTACTTTTCCCCGCTGGCACCTTTGCTGAGGCAGCAAAAGCTGGACGTTTGTCTTTTTTGCTCCGGAGGCTGCCGAAAGCGAAAACAGGTGCTTTTGAGGATGGAGTCCACAGGAAAGCAGAGAGGGCCAAATTGTCTGTGGCATTTGAAAGGGTTCCAGGAGGCAGTGAGAACCAGCATTACTTTTCCCCGCTGGCACCTTTGCTGTGGCAGCAAAAGCTGGACGTTTGTCTTTTTTGCTCCGGAGGCTGCCGAAAGCGAAAATAGGTGCTTTTGAGGATAGAGTCCGCAGGAAAGCAGAGAGGGCCAAATTGTCTGTGGCATTTGAAAGAGTTCCAGGAGGCAGTGAGAACCAGCATCACTTTTCCCCGCTGGCACCTTTGCTGTGGCAGCAAAAGCTGGACGTTTGTCTTTTTACCACCGGAGGGCGCCGAAAGTGAAAAACGGCGCTTTTGAGGATGGAGTCCGCAAGAAAGCAGAGAGGGCCAAATTGTCTGTGGCATTTGAAAGGGTTCCAGGAGGCAGTGAGAACCAGCATTACTTTTCCCCGCTGGCACCTTTGCTGTGGCAGCAAAAGCTGGACGTTTGTCTTTTTTGCTCCGGACGCTGCCGAAAGCGAAAACAGGTGCTTTTGAGGATGGAGTCCGCAGGAAAGCAGAGAGGGCCAAATTGTCTGTGGCATTTGAAAGGGTTCCAGGAGGCAGTGAGAACCAGCATTACTTTTCCCCGCTGGCACCTTTGCTGTGGCAGCAAAAGCTGGACGTTTGTCTTTTTTGCTCCGGAGGCTGCCGAAAGCGAAAATAGGTGCTTTTGAGGATGGAGTCCGCAGGAAAGCAGAGAGGGCCAAATTGTCTGGGGCATTTGAAAGGGTTCCAGGAGGCAGTGAGAACCAGCATTACTTTTCCCCGCTGGCACCTTTGCTGTGGCAGCAAAAGCTGGACGTTTGTCTTTTTACCACCGGAGGGCGCCGAAAGTGAAAAAAGGCGCTTTTGAGGATGGAGTCCGCAGGAAAGCAGAGAGGGCCAAATTGTCAGGGGCATTTGAAAGGGTTCCAGGAGGCAGTGAGAACCAGCATTACTTTCCCCGCTGGCACCTTTGCTGTGGCAGCAAAAGCTGGACGTTTGTCTTTTTTGCTCGGGAGGCTGCCGAAAGCGAAAACAGGTGCTTTTGAGGATGGAGTCCGCAGGAAAGCAGAGAGGGCCAAATTGTCTGTGGCATTTGAAAGGGTTCCAGGAGGCAGTGAGAACCAGCATTACTTTTCCCCGCTGGCACCTTTGCTGTGGCAGCAAAAGCTGGACGTTTGTCTTTTTTGCTCCGGACGCTGCCGAAAGCGAAAACAGGTGCTTTTGAGGATGGAGTCCGCAGGAAAGCAGAGAGGGCCAAATTGTCTGTGGCATTTGAAAGGGTTCCAGGAGGCAGTGAGAACCAGCATTACTTTTCCCCGCTGGCACCTTTGCTGTGGCAGCAAAAGCTGGACGTTTGTCTTTTTTGCTCCGGAGGCTGCCGAAAGCGAAAAATAGGTGCTTTTGAGGATGGAGTCCGCAGGAAAGCAGAGAGGGCCAAATTGTCTGGGGCATTTGAAAGGGTTCCAGGAGGCAGTGAGAACCAGCATTACTTTTCCCCGCTGGCACCTTTGTTGTGGCAGCAAAAGCTGGACGTTTGTCTTTTTACCACCGGAGGGCGCCGAAAGTGAAAAAAGGCGCTTTTGAGGATGGAGTCCGCAGGAAAGCAGAGAGGGCCAAATTGTCAGGGGCATTTGAAAGGGTTCCAGGAGGCAGTGAGAACCAGCATTACTTTTCCCCGCTGGCACCTTTGCTGTGGCAGCAAAAGCTGGACGTTTGTCTTTTTTGCTCGGGAGGCTGCCGAAAGCGAAAACAGGTGCTTTTGAGGATGGAGTCCGCAGGAAAGCAGAGAGGGCCAAATTGTCTGTGGCATTTGAAAGGGTTCCAGGAGGCAGTGAGAACCAGCATTACTTTTCCCCGCTGGCACCTTTGCTGTGGCAGCAAAAGCTGGACGTTTGTCTTTTTTGCTCCGGAGGCTGCCGAAAGCGAAAACAGGTGCTTTTGAGGATGGAGTCCGCAGGAAAGCAGAGAGGGCCAAATTGTCTGGGGCATTTGAAAGGGTTCCAGGAGGCAGTGAGAACCAGCATTACTTTTCCCCGCTGGCACCTTTGCTGTGGCAGCAAAAGCTGGACATTTGTCTTTTTTGCTCCGGAGGTTGCCAAAAGCGAAAACAGGTGCTTTTGAGGATGGAGTCCGCAGGAAAGCAGAGAGGGCCAAATTGTCTGGGGCATTTGAACAGGTTCCAGGAGGCAGTGAGAACCAGCATTACTTTTCCCCGCTGGCACCTTTGCTGTGGCAGCAAAAGCTGGACGTTTGTCTTTTTTGCTCCGGAGGTTGCCGAAAGCGAAAACAGGTGCTTTTGAGGATGGAGTCCGCAGGAAAGCAGAGAGGGCCAAATTGTCTGTGGCATTTGAAAGGGTTCCAGGAGGCAGTGAGAACCAGCATTACTTTTCCCCGCTGGCACCTTTGCTGTGGCAGCAAAAGCTGGACGTTTGTCTTTTTTGCTCCGGAGGTTGCCGAAAGCAAAAACAGGTGCTTTTGAGGATGGAGTCCGCAGGAAAGCAGAGAGGGCCAAATTGTCTGGGGCATTTGAAAGGGTTCCAGGAGGCAGTGAGAACCAGCATTACTTTTCCCCGCTGGCACCTTTGCTGTGGCAGTAAAAGCTGGACGTTTGTCTTTTTTGCTCCGGACGCTGCCGAAAGCGAAAACAGGTGCTTTTGAGGATGGAGTCCGCAGGAAAGCAGAGAGGGCCAAATTGTCTGTGGCATTTGAAAGGGTTCCAGGAGGCAGTGAGAACCAGCATTACTTTTCCCCGCTGGCACCTTTGCTGTGGCAGCAAAAGCTGGACGTTTGTCTTTTTTGCTCCGGAGGCTGCCGAAAGCGAAAACAGGTGCTTTTGAGGATGGAGTCCGCAGGAAAGCAGAGAGGGCCAAATTGTCTGTGGCATTTGAAAGAGTTCCAGGAGGCAGTGAGAACCAGCATCACTTTTCCCCGCTGGCACCTTTGCTGTGACAGCAAAAGCTGGACGTTTGTCTTTTTACCACCGGAGGGCGCCGAAAGTGAAAAAAGGCGCTTTTGAGGATAGAGTCCACAGGAAAGCAGAGAGGGCTTAATTGTCTGGGGCATTTGAAAGGGTTCCAGGAGGCAGTGAGAACCAGCATTACTTTTCCCCGCTGGCACCTTTGCTGTGGCAGCAAAAGCTGGACGTTTGTCTTTTTTGCTCCGGAGGCTGCCGAAAGCGAAAACAGGTGCTTTTGAGGATGGAGTCCACAGGAAAGCAGAGAGGGCCAAATTGTCTGTGGCATTTGAAAGGGTTCCAGGAGGCAGTGAGAACCAGCATCACTTTTCCCCGCTGGCACCTTTGCTGTGGCAGCAAAAGCTGGACGTTTGTCTTTTTTGCTCCGGAGGCTGCTGAAAGTGAAAACAGGTGCTTTTGAGGATGGAGTCTGCAGGAAAGCAGAGAGGGCCAAATTGTCTGTGGCATTTGAAAGGGTTCCAGGAGGCAGTGAGAACCAGCATTACTTTTCCCCGCTGGCACCTTTGCTGTGGCAGCAAAAGCTGGACGTTTGTCTTTTTTGCTCCGGAGGCTGCCGAAAGCGAAAATAGGTGCTTTTGAGGATGGAGTCTGCAGGAAAGCAGAGAGGGCCAAATTGTCTGGGGCATTTGAAGAGGTTCCAGGAGGCAGTGAGAACCAGCATTACTTTTCCCCGCTGGCACCTTTGCTGTGGCAGCAAAAGCTGGACGTTTGTCTTTTTTGCTCCGGAGGCTGCCGAAAGCGAAAACAGGTGCTTTTGAGGATGGAGTCCGCAGGAAAGCAGAGAGGGCCAAATTGTCTGTGGCATTTGAAAGGGTTCCAGGAGGCAGTGAGAACCAGCATTACTTTTCCCCGCTGGCACCTTTGCTGTGGCAGCAAAAGCTGGACGTTTGTCTTTTTTGCTCCGGAGGCTGCCGAAAGCGAAAATAGGTGCTTTTGAGGATGGAGTCCGCAGGAAAGCAGAGAGGGCCAAATTGTCTGTGGCATTTGAAAGAGTTCCAGGAGGCAGTGAGAACCAGCATTACTTTTCCCCGCTGGCACCTTTGCTGTGGCAGCAAAAGCTGGACGTTTTTCTTTTTACCACCGGAGGGCGCCGAAAGAGAAAAATGGCGCTTTTGAGGATAGAGTCCGCAGGAAAGCAGAGAGGGCCAAATTGTCAGGGGCATTTGAAAGGGTTCCAGGAGGCAGTGAGAACCAGCATCACTTTTCCCCACTGGCACTTTGCTGTGGCAGCAAAAGCTGGACGTTTGTCTTTTTTGCTCCGGAGGCTGCCGAAAGCGAAAACAGGTGCTTTTGAGGATGGAGTCCGCAGGAAAGCAGAGAGGGCCAAATTGTCTGTGGCATTTGAAAGGGTTCCAGGAGGCAGTGAGAACCAGCATTACTTTTCCCCGCTGGCACCTTTGCTGAGGCAGCAAAAGCTGGCCGTTTGTCTTTTTTGCTCCGGAGGCTGCCGAAAGCGAAAACAGGTGCTTTTGAGGATGGAGTCCGCAGGAAAGCAGAGAGGGCCAAATTGTCTGGGGCATTTGAAGAGGTTCCAGGAGGCAGTGAGAACCAGCATTACTTTTCCCCGCTGGCACCTTTGCTGTGGCAGCAAATGCTGGACGTTTGTCTTTTTTGCTCCGGAGGCTGCCGAAAGCGAAAATAGGTGCTTTTGAGGATGGAGTCCGCAGGAAAGCAGAGAGGGCCAAATTGTCTGGGGCATTTGAAGAGGTTCCAGGAGGCAGTGAGAACCAGCATTACTTTTCCCCGCTGGCACCTTTGCTGTGGCAGCAAAAGCTGGACGTTTGTCTTTTTTGCTCCGGAGGCTGCCGAAAGCGAAAACAGGTGCTTTTGAGGATGGAGTCCGCAGGAAAGCAGAGAGGGCCAAATTTTCTGGGGCATTTGAAAGGGTTCCAGGAGGCAGTGAGAACCAGCATTACTTTTCCCCGCTGGCACCTTTGCTGTGGCAGCAAAAGCTGGACGTTTGTCTTTTTTGCTCCGGAGGCTGCCGAAAGCGAAAACAGGTGCTTTTGAGGATGGAGTCCACAGGAAAGCAGAGAGGGCCAAATTGTCTGTGGCATTTGAAGAGGTTCCAGGAGGCAGTGAGAACCAGCATTACTTTTCCCCGCTGGCACCTTTGCTGTGGCAGCAAAAGCTGGACGTTTGTCTTTTTTGCTCCGGAGGCTGCCGAAAGCGAAAATAGGTGCTTTTGAGGATGGAGTCCGCAGGAAAGCAGAGAGGGCCAAATTGTCTGTGGCATTTGAAAGAGTTCCAGGAGGCAGTGAGAACCAGCATTACTTTTCCCCGCTGGCACCTTTGCTGTGGCAGCAAAAGCTGGACGTTTTTCTTTTTACCACCGGAGGGCGCCGAAAGAGAAAAAAGGCGCTTTTGAGGATAGAGTCCGCAGGAAAGCAGAGAGGGCCAAATTGTCTGTGGCATTTGAAAGAGTTCCAGGAGGCAGTGAGAACCAGCATCACTTTTCCCCGCTGGCACCTTTGCTGTGGCAGCAAAAGCTGGACGTTTGTCTTTTTACCACCGGAGGGCGCCGAAAGTGAAAAAAGGCGCTTTTGAGGATAGAGTCCACAGGAAAGCAGAGAGGGCTTAATTGTCTGGGGCATTTGAAAGGGTTCCAGGAGGCAGTGAGAACCAGCATTACTTTTCCCCGCTGGCACCTTTGCTGTGGCAGCAAAGCTGGATGTTTGTCTTTTTTGCTCCGGAGGCTGCCGAAAGCGAAAATAGGTGCTTTTGAGGATGGAGTCCGCAGGAAAGCAGAGAGGGCCAAATTGTCTGTGGCATTTGAAAGGGTTCCAGGAGGCAGTGAGAACCAGCATTACTTTTCCCCGCTGGCACCTTTGCTGTGGCAGCAAAAGCTGGACGTTTGTCTTTTTTGCTCCGGACGCTGCCGAAAGCGAAAACAGGTGCTTTTGAGGATGGAGTCCGCAGGAAAGCAGAGAGGGCCAAATTGTCTGGGGCATTTGAAAGGGTTCCAGGAGGCAGTGAGAACCAGCATTACTTTTCCCCGCTGGCACCTTTGCTGTGGCAGCAAAAGCTGGACGTTTGTCTTTTTTGCTCCGGAGGCTGCCGAAAGCGAAAATAGGTGCTTTTGAGGATGGAGTCCGCAGGAAAGCAGAGAGGGCCAAATTGTCTGGGGCATTTGAAGAGGTTCCAGGAGGCAATGAGAACCAGCATTACTTTTCCCCGCTGGCACCTTTGCTGTGGCAGCAAAAGCTGGACGTTTGTCTTTTTTGCTCCGGAGGCTGCCGAAAGCGAAAACAGGTGCTTTTGAGGATGGAGTCCGCAGGAAAGCAGAGAGGGCCAAATTGTCTGGGGCATTTGAAAGGGTTCCAGGAGGCAGTGAGAACCAGCATTACTTTTCCCCGCTGGCACCTTTGCTGTGGCAGCAAAAGCTGGACGTTTGTCTTTTTTGCTCCGGACGCTGCCGAAAGCGAAAACAGGTGCTTTTGAGGATGGAGTCCGCAGGAAAGCAGAGAGGGCCAAATTGTCTGTGGCATTTGAAAGGGTTCCAGGAGGCAGTGAGAACCAGCATTACTTTTCCCCGCTGGCACCTTTGTTGTGGCAGCAAAAGCTGGACGTTTGTCTTTTTACCACCGGAGGGCGCCGAAAGTGAAAAAAGGCGCTTTTGAGGATAGAGTCCGCAGGAAAGCAGAGAGGGCCAAATTGTCAGGGGCATTTGAAAGGGTTCCAGGAGGCAGTGAGAACCAGCATTACTTTTCCCCGCTGGCACCTTTGCTGTGGCAGCAAAAGCTGGACGTTTGTCTTTTTTGCTCCGGAGGCTGCCGAAAGCGAAAATAGGTGCTTTTGAGGATGGAGTCCACAGGAAAGCAGAGAGGGCCAAATTGTCTGTGGCATTTGAAAGAGTTCCAGGAGGCAGTGAGAACCAGCATTACTTTTCCCCGCTGGCACCTTTGCTGTGGCAGCAAAAGCTGGACGTTTTTCTTTTTACCACCGGAGGGCGCCGAAAGTGAAAAAAGGCGCTTTTGAGGATAGAGTCCGCAGGAAAGCAGAGAGGTCCAAATTGTCTGGGGCATTTGAAAGGGTTCCAGGAGGCAGTGAGAACCAGCATTACTTTTCCCCGCTGGCACCTTTGCTGTGGCAGCAAAAGCTGGACGTTTGTCTTTTTTGCTCCGGAGGCTGCCGAAAGCGAAAACAGGTGCTTTTGAGGATGGAGTCCGCAGGAAAGCAGAGAGGGCCAAATTGTCTGTGGCATTTGAAAGGGTTCCAGGAGGCAGTGAGAACCAGCATTACTTTTCCCCGCTGGCACCTTTGCTGAAGCAGCAAAAGCTGGCCGTTTGTCTTTTTTGCTCCGGAGGCTGCCGAAAGCGAAAACAGGTGCTTTTGAGAATGGAGTCCGCAGGAAAGCAGAGAGGGCCAAATTGTCTGGGGCATTTGAAGAGGTTCCAGGAGGCAGTGAGAACCAGCATTACTTTTCCCCGCTGGCACCTTTGCTGTGGCAGCAAAAGCTGGACGTTTGTCTTTTTTGCTCCGGAGGCTGCCGAAAGCGAAAATAGGTGCTTTTGAGGATGGAGTCCGCAGGAAAGCAGAGAGGGCCAAATTGTCTGTGGCATTTGAAAGAGTTCCAGGAGGCAGTGAGAACCAGCATTACTTTTCCCCGCTGGCACCTTTGCTGTGGCAGCAAAAGCTGGACGTTTTTCTTTTTACCACCGGAGGGCGCCGAAAGTGAAAAAAGGCGCTTTTGAGGATAGAGTCCGCAGGAAAGCAGAGAGGTCCAAATTGTCTGGGGCATTTGAAAGGGTTCCAGGAGGCAGTGAGAACCAGCATTACTTTTCCCCGCTGGCACCTTTGCTGTGGCAGCAAAAGCTGGACGTTTGTCTTTTTTGCTCCGGAGGCTGCCGAAAGCGAAAACAGGTGCTTTTGAGGATGGAGTCCGCAGGAAAGCAGAGAGGGCCAAATTGTCTGTGGCATTTGAAAGGGTTCCAGGAGGCAGTGAGAACCAGCATTACTTTTCCCCGCTGGCACCTTTGCTGAAGCAGCAAAAGCTGGCCGTTTGTCTTTTTTGCTCCGGAGGCTGCCGAAAGCGAAAACAGGTGCTTTTGAGAATGGAGTCCGCAGGAAAGCAGAGAGGGCCAAATTGTCTGGGGCATTTGAAGAGGTTCCAGGAGGCAGTGAGAACCAGCATTACTTTTCCCCGCTGGCACCTTTGCTGTGGCAGCAAAAGCTGGACGTTTGTCTTTTTTGCTCCGGAGGCTGCCGAAAGCGAAAACAGGTGCTTTTGAGGATGGAGTCCGCAGGAAAGCAGAGAGGGCCGAATTTTCTGGGGCATTTGAAAGGGTTCCAGGAGGCAGTGAGAACCAGCATTACTTTTCCCCGCTGGCACCTTTGCTGTGGCAGCAAAAGCTGGACGTTTGTCTTTTTTGCTCCGGAGGCTGCCGAAAGCGAAAACAGGTGCTTTTGAGGATGGAGTCCACAGGAAAGCAGAGAGGGCCAAATTGTCTGTGGCATTTGAAGAGGTTCCAGGAGGCAGTGAGAACCAGCATTACTTTTCCCCGCTGGCACCTTTGCTGTGGCAGCAAAAGCTGGACGTTTGTCTTTTTTGCTCCGGAGGCTGCCGAAAGCGAAAATAGGTGCTTTTGAGGATGGAGTCCGCAGGAAAGCAGAGAGGGCCAAATTGTCTGTGGCATTTGAAAGAGTTCCAGGAGGCAGTGAGAACCAGCATTACTTTTCCCCGCTGGCACCTTTGCTGTGGCAGCAAAAGCTGGACGTTTTTCTTTTTACCACCGGAGGGCGCCGAAAGAGAAAAAAGGCGCTTTTGAGGATAGAGTCCGCAGGAAAGCAGAGAGGGCCAAATTGTCTGTGGCATTTGAAAGAGTTCCAGGAGGCAGTGAGAACCAGCATCACTTTTCCCCGCTGGCACCTTTGCTGTGGCAGCAAAAGCTGGACGTTTGTCTTTTTACCACCGGAGGGCGCCGAAAGTGAAAAAAGGCGCTTTTGAGGATAGAGTCCACAGGAAAGCAGAGAGGGCTTAATTGTCTGGGGCATTTGAAAGGGTTCCAGGAGGCAGTGAGAACCAGCATTACTTTTCCCCGCTGGCACCTTTGCTGTGGCAGCAAAGCTGGATGTTTGTCTTTTTTGCTCCGGAGGCTGCCGAAAGCGAAAATAGGTGCTTTTGAGGATGGAGTCCGCAGGAAAGCAGAGAGGGCCAAATTGTCAGGGGCATTTGAAAGGGTTCCAGGAGGCAGTGAGAACCAGCATTACTTTTCCCCGCTGGCACCTTTGCTGTGGCAGCAAAAGCTGGACGTTTGTCTTTTTTGCTCCGGACGCTGCCGAAAGCGAAAACAGGTGCTTTTGAGGATGGAGTCCGCAGGAAAGCAGAGAGGGCCAAATTGTCTGGGGCATTTGAAAGGGTTCCAGGAGGCAGTGAGAACCAGCATTACTTTTCCCCGCTGGCACCTTTGCTGTGGCAGCAAAAGCTGGACGTTTGTCTTTTTTGCTCCGGAGGCTGCCGAAAGCGAAAATAGGTGCTTTTGAGGATGGAGTCCGCAGGAAAGCAGAGAGGGCCAAATTGTCTGGGGCATTTGAAGAGGTTCCAGGAGGCAATGAGAACCAGCATTACTTTTCCCCGCTGGCACCTTTGCTGTGGCAGCAAAAGCTGGACGTTTGTCTTTTTTGCTCCGGAGGCTGCCGAAAGCGAAAACAGGTGCTTTTGAGGATGGAGTCCGCAGGAAAGCAGAGAGGGCCAAATTGTCTGGGGCATTTGAAAGGGTTCCAGGAGGCAGTGAGAACCAGCATTACTTTTCCCCGCTGGCACCTTTGCTGTGGCAGCAAAAGCTGGACGTTTGTCTTTTTTGCTCCGGACGCTGCCGAAAGCGAAAACAGGTGCTTTTGAGGATGGAGTCCGCAGGAAAGCAGAGAGGGCCAAATTGTCTGTGGCATTTGAAAGGGTTCCAGGAGGCAGTGAGAACCAGCATTACTTTTCCCCGCTGGCACCTTTGTTGTGGCAGCAAAAGCTGGACGTTTGTCTTTTTACCACCGGAGGGCGCCGAAAGTGAAAAAAGGCGCTTTTGAGGATAGAGTCCGCAGGAAAGCAGAGAGGGCCAAATTGTCAGGGGCATTTGAAAGGGTTCCAGGAGGCAGTGAGAACCAGCATTACTTTTCCCCGCTGGCACCTTTGCTGTGGCAGCAAAAGCTGGACGTTTGTCTTTTTTGCTCCGGAGGCTGCCGAAAGCGAAAATAGGTGCTTTTGAGGATGGAGTCCGCAGGAAAGCAGAGAGGGCCAAATTGTCTGTGGCATTTGAAAGAGTTCCAGGAGGCAGTGAGAACCAGCATTACTTTTCCCCGCTGGCACCTTTGCTGTGGCAGCAAAAGCTGGACGTTTTTCTTTTTACCACCGGAGGGCGCCGAAAGTGAAAAAAGGCGCTTTTGAGGATAGAGTCCGCAGGAAAGCAGAGAGGTCCAAATTGTCTGGGGCATTTGAAAGAGTTCCAGGAGGCAGTGAGAACCAGCATTACTTTTCCCCGCTGGCACCTTTGCTGTGGCAGCAAAAGCTGGACGTTTGTCTTTTTTGCTCCGGAGGCTGCCGAAAGCGAAAACAGGTGCTTTTGAGGATGGAGTCCGCAGGAAAGCAGAGAGGGCCAAATTTTCTGGGGCATTTGAAAGGGTTCCAGGAGGCAGTGAGAACCAGCATTACTTTTCCCCGCTGGCACCTTTGCTGTGGCAGCAAAAGCTGGACGTTTGTCTTTTTTGCTCCGGAGGCTGCCGAAAGCGAAAACAGGTGCTTTTGAGGATGGAGTCCACAGGAAAGCAGAGAGGGCCAAATTGTCTGTGGCATTTGAAGAGGTTCCAGGAGGCAGTGAGAACCAGCATTACTTTTCCCCGCTGGCACCTTTGCTGTGGCAGCAAAAGCTGGACGTTTGTCTTTTTTGCTCCGGAGGCTGCCGAAAGCGAAAATAGGTGCTTTTGAGGATGGAGTCCGCAGGAAAGCAGAGAGGGCCAAATTGTCTGGGGCATTTGAAAGAGTTCCAGGAGGCAGTGAGAACCAGCATTACTTTTCCCCGCTGGCACCTTTGCTGTGGCAGCAAAAGCTGGACGTTTTTCTTTTTACCACCGGAGGGCGCCGAAAGAGAAAAAAGGCGCTTTTGAGGATAGAGTCCGCAGGAAAGCAGAGAGGGCCAAATTGTCTGTGGCATTTGAAAGAGTTCCAGGAGGCAGTGAGAACCAGCATCACTTTTCCCCGCTGGCACCTTTGCTGTGGCAGCAAAAGCTGGACGTTTGTCTTTTTACCACCGGAGGGCGCCGAAAGTGAAAAAAGGCGCTTTTGAGGATAGAGTCCACAGGAAAGCAGAGAGGGCTTAATTGTCTGGGGCATTTGAAAGGGTTCCAGGAGGCAGTGAGAACCAGCATTACTTTTCCCCGCTGGCACCTTTGCTGTGGCAGCAAAGCTGGATGTTTGTCTTTTTTGCTCCGGAGGCTGCCGAAAGCGAAAATAGGTGCTTTTGAGGATGGAGTCCGCAGGAAAGCAGAGAGGGCCAAATTGTCTGTGGCATTTGAAAGGGTTCCAGGAGGCAGTGAGAACCAGCATTACTTTTCCCCGCTGGCACCTTTGCTGTGGCAGCAAAAGCTGGACGTTTGTCTTTTTTGCTCCGGACGCTGCCGAAAGCGAAAACAGGTGCTTTTGAGGATGGAGTCCGCAGGAAAGCAGAGAGGGCCAAATTGTCTGGGGCATTTGAAAGGGTTCCAGGAGGCAGTGAGAACCAGCATTACTTTTCCCCGCTGGCACCTTTGCTGTGGCAGCAAAAGCTGGACGTTTGTCTTTTTTGCTCCGGAGGCTGCCGAAAGCGAAAATAGGTGCTTTTGAGGATGGAGTCCGCAGGAAAGCAGAGAGGGCCAAATTGTCTGGGGCATTTGAAGAGGTTCCAGGAGGCAATGAGAACCAGCATTACTTTTCCCCGCTGGCACCTTTGCTGTGGCAGCAAAAGCTGGACGTTTGTCTTTTTTGCTCCGGAGGCTGCCGAAAGCGAAAACAGGTGCTTTTGAGGATGGAGTCCGCAGGAAAGCAGAGAGGGCCAAATTGTCTGGGGCATTTGAAAGGGTTCCAGGAGGCAGTGAGAACCAGCATTACTTTTCCCCGCTGGCACCTTTGCTGTGGCAGCAAAAGCTGGACGTTTGTCTTTTTTGCTCCGGACGCTGCCGAAAGCGAAAACAGGTGCTTTTGAGGATGGAGTCCGCAGGAAAGCAGAGAGGGCCAAATTGTCTGTGGCATTTGAAAGGGTTCCAGGAGGCAGTGAGAACCAGCATTACTTTTCCCCGCTGGCACCTTTGTTGTGGCAGCAAAAGCTGGACGTTTGTCTTTTTACCACCGGAGGGCGCCGAAAGTGAAAAAAGGCGCTTTTGAGGATAGAGTCCGCAGGAAAGCAGAGAGGGCCAAATTGTCAGGGGCATTTGAAAGGGTTCCAGGAGGCAGTGAGAACCAGCATTACTTTTCCCCGCTGGCACCTTTGCTGAGGCAGCAAAAGCTGGACGTTTGTCTTTTTTGCTCCGGAGGCTGCCGAAAGCGAAAATAGGTGCTTTTGAGGATGGAGTCCGCAGGAAAGCAGAGAGGGCCAAATTGTCTGTGGCATTTGAAAGAGTTCCAGGAGGCAGTGAGAACCAGCATTACTTTTCCCCGCTGGCACCTTTGCTGTGGCAGCAAAAGCTGGACGTTTTTCTTTTTACCACCGGAGGGCGCCGAAAGTGAAAAAAGGCGCTTTTGAGGATAGAGTCCGCAGGAAAGCAGAGAGGTCCAAATTGTCTGTGGCATTTGAAAGGGTTCCAGGAGGCAGTGAGAACCAGCATTACTTTTCCCCGCTGGCACCTTTGCTGAAGCAGCAAAAGCTGGCCGTTTGTCTTTTTTGCTCCGGAGGCTGCCGATAGCGAAAACAGGTGCTTTTGAGAATGGAGTCCGCAGGAAAGCAGAGAGGGCCAAATTGTCTGGGGCATTTGAAGAGGTTCCAGGAGGCAGTGAGAACCAGCATTACTTTTCCCCGCTGGCACCTTTGCTGTGGCAGCAAAAGCTGGACGTTTTTCTTTTTACCACCGGAGGGCGCCGAAAGAGAAAAAAGGCGCTTTTGAGGATAGAGTCCGCAGGAAAGCAGAGAGGGCCAAATTGTCTGTGGCATTTGAAAGAGTTCCAGGAGGCAGTGAGAACCAGCATCACTTTTCCCCGCTGGCACCTTTGCTGTGGCAGCAAAAGCTGGACGTTTGTCTTTTTACCACCGGAGGGCGCCGAAAGTGAAAAAAGGCGCTTTTGAGGATAGAGTCCACAGGAAAGCAGAGAGGGCTTAATTGTCTGGGGCATTTGAAAGGGTTCCAGGAGGCAGTGAGAACCAGCATTACTTTTCCCCGCTGGCACCTTTGCTGTGGCAGCAAAAGCTGGACGTTTGTCTTTTTTGCTCCGGAGGCTGCCGAAAGCGAAAATAGGTGCTTTTGAGGATGGAGTCCGCAGGAAAGCAGAGAGGGCCAAATTGTCTGTGGCATTTGAAAGGGTTCCAGGAGGCAGTGAGAACCAGCATTACTTTTCCCCGCTGGCACCTTTGCTGTGGCAGCAAAAGCTGGACGTTTGTCTTTTTTGCTCCGGACGCTGCCGAAAGCGAAAACAGGTGCTTTTGAGGATGGAGTCCGCAGGAAAGCAGAGAGGGCCAAATTGTCTGGGGCATTTGAAAGGGTTCCAGGAGGCAGTGAGAACCAGCATTACTTTTCCCCGCTGGCACCTTTGCTGTGGCAGCAAAAGCTGGACGTTTGTCTTTTTTGCTCCGGAGGCTGCCGAAAGCGAAAATAGGTGCTTTTGAGGATGGAGTCCGCAGGAAAGCAGAGAGGGCCAAATTGTCTGTGGCATTTGAAAGAGTTCCAGGAGGCAGTGAGAACCAGCATTACTTTTCCCCGCTGGCACCTTTGCTGTGGCAGCAAAAGCTGGACGTTTTTCTTTTTACCACCGGAGGGCGCCGAAAGTGAAAAAAGGCGCTTTTGAGGATAGAGTCCGCAGGAAAGCAGAGAGGGCCAAATTGTCAGGGGCATTTGAAAGGGTTCCAGGAGGCAGTGAGAACCAGCATTACTTTTCCCCACTGGCACCTTTGCTGTGGCAGCAAAAGCTGGACGTTTGTCTTTTTTGCTCCGGAGGCTGCCGAAACCGAAAACAGGTGCTTTTGAGGATGGAGTCCGCAGGAAAGCAGAGAGGGCCAAATTGTCTGGGGCATTTGAAAGGGTTCCAGGAGGCAGTGAGAACCAGCATTACTTTTCCCCGCTGGCACCTTTGCTGTGGCAGCAAAAGCTGGACGTTTGTCTTTTTTGCTCCGGAGGCTGCTGAAAGCGAAAACAGGTGCTTTTGAGGATGGAGTCCGCAGGAAAGCAGAGAGGGCCAAATTGTCTGTGGCATTTGAAAGGGTTCCAGGAGGCAGTGAGAACCAGCATTACTTTTCCCCGCTGGCACCTTTGCTGAAGCAGCAAAAGCTGGCCGTTTGTCTTTTTTGCTCCGGAGGCTGCCGAAAGCGAAAACAGGTGCTTTTGAGGATGGAGTCCGCAGGAAAGCAGAGAGGGCCAAATTGTCTGGGGCATTTGAAGAGGTTCCAGGAGGCAGTGAGAACCAGCATTACTTTTCCCCGCTGGCACCTTTGCTGTGGCAGCAAACCCTGGACGTTTGTCTTTTTTGCTCCGGAGGCTGCCGAAAGCGAAAATAGGTGCTTTTGAGGATGGAGTCCGCAGGAAAGCAGAGAGGGCCAAATTGTCTGGGGCATTTGAAGAGGTTCCAGGAGGCAGTGAGAACCAGCATTACTTTTCCCCGCTGGCACCTTTGCTGTGGCAGCAAAAGCTGGACGTTTGTCTTTTTTGCTCCGGAGGCTGCCGAAAGCGAAAACAGGTGCTTTTGAGGATGGAGTCCGCAGGAAAGCAGAGAGGGCCAAATTGTCTGTGGCATTTGAAAGGGTTCCAGGAGGCAGTGAGAACCAGCATTACTTTTCCCCGCTGGCACCTTTGCTGTGGCAGCAAAAGCTGGACGTTTGTCTTTTTTGCTCCGGAGGCTGCCAAAAGCGAAAACAGGTGCTTTTGAGGATGGAGTCCACAGGAAAGCAGAGAGGGCCAAATTGTCTGGGGCATTTGAAAGGGTTCCAGGAGGCAGTGAGAACCAGCATTACTTTTCCCCGCTGGCACCTTTGCTGTGGCAGCAAAAGCTGGACGTTTGTCTTTTTTGCTCCGGAGGCTGCCGAAAGCGAAAATAGGTGCTTTTGAGGATGGAGTCCGCAGGAAAGCAGAGAGGGCCAAATTGTCTGTGGCATTTGAAAGAGTTCCAGGAGGCAGTGAGAACCAGCATTACTTTTCCCCGCTGGCACCTTTGCTGTGGCAGCAAAAGCTGGACGTTTTTCTTTTTACCACCGGAGGGCGCCGAAAGAGAAAAAAGGCGCTTTTGAGGATAGAGTCCGCAGGAAAGCAGAGAGGGCCAAATTGTCAGGGGCATTTGAAAGGGTTCCAGGAGGCAGTGAGAACCAGCATTACTTTTCCCCGCTGGCACCTTTGCTGAGGCAGCAAAAGCTGGCCGTTTGTCTTTTTTGCTCCAGAGGCTGCCGAAAGAGAAAACAGGTGCTTTTGAGGATGGAGTCCGCAGGAAAGCAGAGAGGGCCAAATTGTCTGGGGCATTTGAAAGGGTTCCAGGAGGCAGTGAGAACCAGCATTACTTTTCCCCGCTGGCACCTTTGCTGTGGCAGCAAAAGCTGGACGTTTGTCTTTTTTGCTCCGGAGGTTGCCGAAAGCGAAAACAGGTGCTTTTGAGGATGGAGTCCGCAGGAAAGCAGAGAGGGCCAAATTGTCTGGGGCATTTGAAAGGGTTCCAGGAGGCAGTGAGAACCAGCATTACTTTTCCCCGCTGGCACCTTTGCTGTGGCAGCAAAAGCTGGACGTTTGTCTTTTTTGTTCCGGAGGCTGCCGAAAGCGAAAACAGGTGCTTTTGAGGATGGAGTCCACAGGAAAGCAGAGAGGGCCAAATTGTCTGTGGCATTTGAAAGGGTTCCAGGAGGCAGTGAGAACCAGCATTACTTTTCCCCGCTGGCACCTTTGCTGTGGCAGCAAAAGCTGGACGTTTGTCTTTTTTGCTCCGGAGGCTGCCGAAAGCGAAAATAGCTGCTTTTGAGGATGGAGTCCGCAGGAAAGCAGAGAGGGCCAAATTGTCTGTGGCATTTGAAAGAGTTCCAGGAGGCAGTGAGAACCAGCATCACTTTTCCCCGCTGGCACCTTTGCTGTGGCAGCAAAAGCTGGACGTTTGTCTTTTTAACACCGGAGGGCGCCGAAAGTGAAAAACGGCGCTTTTGAGGATGGAGTCCGCAAGAAAGCAGAGAGGGCCAAATTGTCAGGGGCATTTGAAAGGGTTCCAGGAGGCAGTGAGAACCAGCATTACTTTTCCCCGCTGGCACCTTTGCTGTGGCAGCAAAAGCTGGACGTTTGTCTTTTTTGCTCCGGACGCTGCCGAAAGCGAAAACAGGTGCTTTTGAGGATGGAGTCCGCAGGAAAGCAGAGAGGGCCAAATTGTCTGGGGCATTTGAAAGGGTTCCAGGAGGCAGTGAGAACCAGCATTACTTTTCCCCGCTGGCACCTTTGCTGTGGCAGCAAAAGCTGGACGTTTGTCTTTTTTGCTCCGGAGGCTGCCGAAAGCGAAAATAGGTGCTTTTGAGGATGGAGTCCGCAGGAAAGCAGAGAGGGCCAAATTGTCTGTGGCATTTGAAAGGGTTCCAGGAGGCAGTGAGAACCAGCATTACTTTTCCCCGCTGGCACCTTTGTTGTGGCAGCAAAAGCTGGACGTTTGTCTTTTTACCACCGGAGGGCGCCGAAAGTGAAAAAAGGCGCTTTTGAGGATAGAGTCCGCAGGAAAGCAGAGAGGGCCAAATTGTCAGGGGCATTTGAAAGGGTTCCAGGAGGCAGTGAGAACCAGCATTACTTTTCCCCCCTGGCACCTTTGCTGTGGCAGCAAAAGCTGGACGTTTGTCTTTTTTGCTCCGGAGGCTGCCGAAAGCGAAAATAGGTGCTTTTGAGGATGGAGTCCGCAGGAAAGCAGAGAGGGCCAAATTGTCTGTGGCATTTGAAAGGGTTCCAGGAGGCAGTGAGAACCAGCATTACTTTTCCCCGCTGGCACCTTTGCTGTGGCAGCAAAAGCTGGACGTTTGTCTTTTTTGCTCCGGACGCTGCCGAAAGCGAAAACAGGTGCTTTTGAGGATGGAGTCCGCAGGAAAGCAGAGAGGGCCAAATTGTCTGGGGCATTTGAAAGGGTTCCAGGAGGCAGTGAGAACCAGCATTACTTTTCCCCGCTGGCACCTTTGCTGTGGCAGCAAAAGCTGGACGTTTGTCTTTTTTGCTCCGGAGGCTGCCGAAAGCGAAAATAGGTGCTTTTGAGGATGGAGTCCGCAGGAAAGCAGAGAGGGCCAAATTGTCTGTGGCATTTGAAAGAGTTCCAGGAGGCAGTGAGAACCAGCATTACTTTTCCCCGCTGGCACCTTTGCTGTGGCAGCAAAAGCTGGACGTTTTTTTTTTACCACCGGAGGGCGCCGAAAGTGAAAAAAGGCGCTTTTGAGGATAGAGTCCGCAGGAAAGCAGAGAGGGCCAAATTGTCTGTGGCATTTGAAAGGGTTCCAGGAGGCAGTGAGAACCAGCATTACTTTTCCCCACTGGCACCTTTGCTGTGGCAGCAAAAGCTGGACGTTTGTCTTTTTTGCTCCGGAGGCTGCCGAAACCGAAAACAGGTGCTTTTGAGGATGGAGTCCGCAGGAAAGCAGAGAGGGCCAAATTGTCTGTGGCATTTGAAAGGGTTCCAGGAGGCAGTGAGAACCAGCATTACTTTTCCCCGCTGGCACCTTTGCTGTGGCAGCAAAAGCTGGACGTTTGTCTTTTTTGCTCTGGAGGCTGCCGAAAGCGAAAACAGGTGCTTTTGAGGATGGAGTCCGCAGGAAAGCAGAGAGGGCCAAATTGTCTGTGGCATTTGAAAGGGTTCCAGGAGGCAGTGAGAACCAGCATTACTTTTCCCCGCTGGCACCTTTGCTGTGGCAGCAAAAGCTGGACGTTTGTCTTTTTTGCTCCGGAGGCTGCCGAAAGCGAAAATAGGTGCTTTTGAGGATGGAGTCCGCAGGAAAGCAGAGAGGGCCAAATTGTCTGGGGCATTTGAAGAGGTTCCAGGAGGCAGTGAGAACCAGCATTACTTTTCCCCGCTGGCACCTTTGCTGTGGCAGCAAAAGCTGGACGTTTGTCTTTTTTGCTCCGGAGGCTGCCGAAAGCGAAAACAGGTGCTTTTGAGGATGGAGTCTGCAGGAAAGCAGAGAGGGCCAAATTGTCTGGGGCATTTGAAAGGGTTCCAGGAGGCAGTGAGAACCAGCATTACTTTTCCCCGCTGGCACCTTTGCTGTGGCAGCAAAAGCTGGACGTTTGTCTTTTTTGCTCCGGAGGCTGCCGAAAGCGAAAACAGGTGCTTTTGAGGATGGAGTCCGCAGGAAAGCAGAGAGGGCCAAATTGTCTGTGGCATTTGAAAGGGTTCCAGGAGGCAGTGAGAACCAGCATTACTTTTCCCCGCTGGCACCTTTGCTGTGGCAGCAAAAGCTGGACGTTTTTCTTTTTACCACCGGAGGGCGCCGAAAGAGAAAAAAGGCGCTTTTGAGGATAGAGTCCGCAGGAAAGCAGAGAGGGCCAAATTATCAGGGGCATTTGAAAGGGTTCCAGGAGGCAGTGAGAACCAGCATTACTTTTCCCCACTGGCACCTTTGCTGTGGCAGCAAAAGCTGGACGTTTGTCTTTTTTGCTCCGGAGGCAGCCGAAAGCGAAAACAGGTGCTTTTGAGGATGGAGTCCGCAGGAAAGCAGAGAGGGCCAAATTGTCTGGGGCATTTGAAAGGGTTCCAGGAGGCAGTGAGAACCAGCATTACTTTTCCCCGCTGGCACCTTTGCTGTGGCAGCAAAAGCTGGACGTTTGTCTTTTTTGCTCCGGAGGCTGCCGAAAGCGAAAACAGGTGCTTTTGAGGATGGAGTCCGCAGGAAAGCAGAGAGGGCCAAATTGTCTGTGGCATTTGAAAGGGTTCCAGGAGGCAGTGAGAACCAGCATTACTTTTCCCCGCTGGCACCTTTGCTGAGGCAGCAAAAGCTGGCCGTTTGTCTTTTTTGCTCCGGAGGCTGCCGAAAGAGAAAACAGGTGCTTTTGAGGATGGAGTCCGCAGGAAAGCAGAGAGGGCCAAATTGTCTGGGGCATTTGAACAGGTTCCAGGAGGCAGTGAGAACCAGCATTACTTTTCCCCGCTGGCACCTTTGCTGTGGCAGCAAAAGCTGGACGTTTGTCTTTTTTGCTCCGGACGCTGCCGAAAGCGAAAACAGGTGCTTTTGAGGATGGAGTCCGCAGGAAAGCAGAGAGGGCCAAATTGTCTGGGGCATTTGAAAGGGTTCCAGGAGGCAGTGAGAACCAGCATTACTTTTCCCCGCTGGCACCTTTGCTGTGGCAGCAAAAGCTGGACGTTTGTCTTTTTTGCTCCGGAGGCTGCCGAAAGCGAAAACAGGTGCTTTTGAGGATGGAGTCCGCAGGAAAGCAGAGAGGGCCAAATTGTCTGTGGCATTTGAAAGAGTTCCAGGAGGCAGTGAGAAACCAGCATTACTTTTCCCCGCTGGCACCTTTGCTGTGGCAGCAAAAGCTGGACGTTTTTCTTTTTACCACCGGAGGGCGCCGAAAGAGAAAAAAGGCGCTTTTGAGGATAGAGTCCGCAGGAAAGCAGAGAGGGCCAAATTGTCAGGGGCATTTGAAAGGGTTCCAGGAGGCAGTGAGAACCAGCATTACTTTTCCCCGCTGGCACCTTTGCTGAGGCAGCAAAAGCTGGCCGTTTGTCTTTTTTGCTCCGGAGGCTGCCGAAAGCGAAAACAGGTGCTTTTGAGGATGGAGTCCGCAGGAAAGCAGAGAGGGCCAAATTGTCTGGGGCATTTGAAGAGGTTCCAGGAGGCAGTGAGAACCAGCATTACTTTTCCCCGCTGGCACCTTTGCTGTGGCAGCAAACCCTGGACGTTTGTCTTTTTTGCTCCGGAGGCTGCCGAAAGCGAAAATAGGTGCTTTTGAGGATGGAGTCCGCAGGAAAGCAGAGAGGGCCAAATTGTCTGGGGCATTTGAAGAGGTTCCAGGAGGCAGTGAGAACCAGCATTACTTTTCCCCGCTGGCACCTTTGCTGTGGCAGCAAAAGCTGGACGTTTGTCTTTTTTGCTCCGGAGGCTGCCGAAAGCGAAAACAGGTGCTTTTGAGGATGGAGTCCGCAGGAAAGCAGAGAGGGCCAAATTGTCTGTGGCATTTGAAAGGGTTCCAGGAGGCAGTGAGAACCAGCATTACTTTTCCCCGCTGGCACCTTTGCTGTGGCAGCAAAAGCTGGACGTTTGTCTTTTTGCTCCGGAGGCTGCCGAAAGCGAAAACAGGTGCTTTTGAGGATGGAGTCCACAGGAAAGCAGAGAGGGCCAAATTGTCTGGGGCATTTGAAAGGGTTCCAGGAGGCAGTGAGAACCAGCATTACTTTTCCCCGCTGGCACCTTTGCTGTGGCAGCAAAAGCTGGACGTTTGTCTTTTTTGCTCCGGAGGCTGCCGAAAGCGAAAAATAGGTGCTTTTGAGGATGGAGTCCGCAGGAAAGCAGAGAGGGCCAAATTGTCTGTGGCATTTGAAAGAGTTCCAGGAGGCAGTGAGAACCAGCATTACTTTTCCCCGCTGGCACCTTTGCTGTGGCAGCAAAAAGCTGGACGTTTTTCTTTTTACCACCGGAGGGCGCCGAAAGAGAAAAAAGGCGCTTTTGAGGATAGAGTCCGCAGGAAAGCAGAGAGGGCCAAATTGTCAGGGGCATTTGAAAGGGTTCCAGGAGGCAGTGAGAACCAGCATTACTTTTCCCCGCTGGCACCTTTGCTGAGGCAGCAAAAGCTGGCCGTTTGTCTTTTTTGCTCCAGAGGCTGCCGAAAGAGAAAACAGGTGCTTTTTGAGGATGGAGTCCGCAGGAAAGCAGAGAGGGCCAAATTGTCTGGGGCATTTGAAAGGGTTCCAGGAGGCAGTGAGAACCAGCATTACTTTTCCCCGCTGGCACCTTTGCTGTGGCAGCAAAAGCTGGACGTTTGTCTTTTTTGCTCCGGACGCTGCCGAAAGCGAAAACAGGTGCTTTTGAGGATGGAGTCCGCAGGAAAGCAGAGAGGGCCAAATTGTCTGGGGCATTTGAAAGGGTTCCAGGAGGCAGTGAGAACCAGCATTACTTTTCCCCGCTGGCACCTTTGCTGTGGCAGCAAAAGCTGGACGTTTGTCTTTTTTGTTCCGGAGGCTGCCGAAAGCGAAAACAGGTGCTTTTGAGGATGGAGTCCACAGGAAAGCAGAGAGGGCCAAATTGTCTGTGGCATTTGAAAGGGTTCCAGGAGGCAGTGAGAACCAGCATTACTTTTCCCCGCTGGCACCTTTGCTGTGGCAGCAAAAGCTGGACGTTTGTCTTTTTTGCTCCGGAGGCTGCCGAAAGCGAAAATAGGTGCTTTTGAGGATGGAGTCCGCAGGAAAGCAGAGAGGGCCAAATTGTCTGTGGCATTTGAAAGAGTTCCAGGAGGCAGTGAGAACCAGCATCACTTTTCCCCGCTGGCACCTTTGCTGTAGCAGCAAAAGCTGGACGTTTGTCTTTTTAACACCGGAGGGCGCCGAAAGTGAAAACGGCGCTTTTGAGGATGGAGTCCGCAAGAAAGCAGAGAGGGCCAAATTGTCAGGGGCATTTGAAAGGGTTCCAGGAGGCAGTGAGAACCAGCATTACTTTTCCCCGCTGGCACCTTTGCTGTGGCAGCAAAAGCTGGACGTTTGTCTTTTTTGCTCCGGACGCTGCCGAAAGCGAAAACAGGTGCTTTTGAGGATGGAGTCCGCAGGAAAGCAGAGAGGGCCAAATTGTCTGGGGCATTTGAAAGGGTTCCAGGAGGCAGTGAGAACCAGCATTACTTTTCCCCGCTGGCACCTTTGCTGTGGCAGCAAAAGCTGGACGTTTGTCTTTTTTGCTCCGGAGGCTGCCGAAAGC
>NW_028128531.1:65000-66708 GCF_965231255.1 Vanellus vanellus | reverse complement strand
GTTGAATCCTCCGGGCGGACTGCGCGGGCCCCACCCGTTTACCTCTTAACGGTTTCACGCCCTCTTGAACTCTCTCTTCAAAGTTCTTTTCAACTTTCCCTTACGGTACTTGTTGGCTATCGGTCTCGTGCCCGTATTTAGCCTTAGATGGAGTTTACCACCCGCTTTGGGCTGCATTCCCAAGCAACCCGACTCCGAGAAGCCCCGGGCCCGGCGCGCCGGGGGGCCGCTACCGGCCTCACACCGTCCGCGGGCTGCGGCCTCGATCACAAGGACTTGGGTCCCCCGAGAGCGCCGCCGGGGAGAGGGGCTTCTGTACGCCACATTTCCCGCGCCCCACCGCGGGGCGGGGATTCGGCGCTGGGCTCTTCCCTCTTCACTCGCCGTTACTGAGGGAATCCTCGTTAGTTTCTTTTCCTCCGCTGACTAATATGCTTAAATTCAGCGGGTCGCCACGTCTGATCTGAGGTCGCAAACCGCAAAAGAGAAAGGCCGGCGCCGGCCCGCACGCGGGCGCGGCGCCGCCTTCCCGCCCAGCCCCGCGCTGCCGGCCGCCGCGCGGCCCGCCCGCCCGCCCGCCGCCCCCACGGCACGCGCCGCGGCGTGGGGGACGGGGTGGGGTGGGGGGGGGCGCGCGCGCGCAAAGCGGGCCGGGCGGCGCGGGAGAAGCCCCAGCCCGGAGACGGCCCGACCGCGCGGTCGCCCGCGCCCGGAGACGGCCCCCGGGGCGGCCGCCAGGGACGACGACGGGCCGGGCGGGCGCCCGGGACGCGGCGGCTCGGCCGGGGAGAGAAAGGGGAGGAGGCCACGGGGACGGCCCCCGTCCCCGGCACCCGCGCACGCGCGCGCGGCAGCACGGCACGGTACCGCCGCGGTACCCACCCGCAGACAGCCGCCCGCGCGGCGAGGGCCGGGGGCGAGGCCCGCGCCTCCCCCCCCCCCCACGCGCGCACACGCGCGCGTCTTCTCTCCCCACCGCCGCGCCGGGCCCGACCGCACCCGACGAAGCCCGGCGACCCCGGCGAGACGAGCTCCGCCCAGCGGGCGCTCCGGGAGCGGGGAGCTTCGGAGCGCTCCCCGAGTCTCCATTTAGGGGGACGAAGGCCCTTGCCGCGGGCCTGCGAGGCGCCCCAGCCGCGCCGCCCCGGACCGGCGCCCCCTCCGCCGCCGGGGCGGAAGGACGGCGGCCCGGCCGGCGATTGATCGTCAAGCGACGCTCAGACAGGCGTAGCCCCGGGAGGAACCCGGGGCCGCAAGTGCGTTCGAAGTGTCGATGATCAATGTGTCCTGCAATTCACATTAATTCTCGCAGCTAGCTGCGTTCTTCATCGACGCACGAGCCGAGTGATCCACCGCTAAGAGTTGTCTGACTTTCGGCACCGCCCCGCGCGCGCGGAGGGGCCGGGAACCGCCCGCCGAGAGCGGCCCCCCCTTCTCGGGGGACGGCCCGCCGCCCGCCCGCCCGCCGGCCGGCCGGGCAACGCCGTCGGCCTCCACCCGCGGCGCGGGCGGAGGACGACGCCGCGCGCGGCGCGGCGGGGCGCGGCGCGGCGCGACGGAGCCGCCTCGCCTCTGCTGACCGCACAAACACGACACACCAGAGAGGTGGGAAAGGGCGGAACGGGAAAAAAACCCCGACGGCAAGGGCGGGGGGAGCCCGCGCTCCCCCGGCGACCTGGGAAACGCAAAGAGCCTTGCTCGCTTCGGG
>NW_028128531.1:52500-60000 GCF_965231255.1 Vanellus vanellus | reverse complement strand
CTCCGCAGCAGGCGGGGGTGCGGCAACGAGAGCCGACCGGGAACGGCGGCGACGGTGGGGGACGCCCCCCTGCCGCCCGCTTTTTCTTCCCCGGCACCTCGGCTAAGCCGCCCCCACCGCCCGAGCGCTGCTCGCGGCCGGCACCCGCGGGCACCCGCGACGAGGCCGGCGCCGGCGCCTGGCGTGCTTTAAGGGCACCTGAGAACTCGCGGGGCTACGCGGCTGTCACAGAGCTGAGGGCGGTAAAGATGCCCCCGGGAACCCCGCCGAGAGGGCTGGGGGGGGGGAGAGAGACGGCGGGGCGACCCGGCGAGGCACGCGCCCCGCCACCCAACACCGCCGCCGTCCGTCGCGACCCCCCCACCTCGACCCGGCTCGGGGAGGAGGGCAACACCTCGCGTGCGACGGGAAGCGAATCGGAAAGGAGACCACCCCGCCTGAACACCGGGCACCGCCGCAGCCCCCCGTGACAGGGAGCGACGGCAGAGCCGGCCCGCCGAGGGCCCTCTCCGACGCGACCCGAAAGGCCTCATCGATCGGCAAAAGGGAAAAGGGGAGAGCGAGGAAGCGGAGGCCGCGCGGCCTCCGTCACGGCAGAGCGGGCAGCCGCGCGCGTCCGTCGCCACCCGGGGGCGGACGGCAAGACGCGGGGCCCCCTGCGTGCGAGCCAGACGAAGAGGGGGCGACGTCGGCGGGGAGGTGCGACGCGACCAGAGCACCGGCAGAGCCGGCCCGCCGCGAAGCCTCCCCCACGCGCCCCCGAGCGCCACATCGATCGGCAAAGGGAAAGGGGGAGAGCGAGGAAGCGGAGGCCGCGCGGCCTCCGTCGCGGCAGAGCCGCCTCGCCGTGGAGCCTCCCCCGACGCACCCTGGGCTGGAGGACCGCTCCGGCGAGCACCGCCTGCGTGCCCGACCCACCTCGCTCAACACGGTGGGAGCGGAGCGGGAGACGCCGCCGTCCACCCGGCTCCGGACAACGCTTCCCTTAAGCGAGATTCCAAAGGGGCGGAGAGGAGCCGCTGAGGCTCGCTCTCCCTTCGCTTTCTAGCGTTCGAGAGTACCGGGCGACCGCCGCCGGCCTTCGTCGCCCCACAGGGAACAGCTCCCCCACGGGGGGGTGAAAAACACGGGGAGGGGGGGGGAGAAGGCCAGAAAAAAACCCCAGGGATAAACGAAAACAAGCCCAGACGGGACAGGACAAAATGAAACAAAAGCAGGTGGTGGCGGGGGACGACACACACCCGACAAAACCCCTTCGAAACGAAAAACATCGAGGAGAAGGGCGACGAGGCGCCGCCGCCTCGCCCACACCCATCCTCGGGCCCTCGGCAGCCGGGGAAGCCGCGGCAGGCGCCAAAAAAAACAAACCAAAACAAAACAGCGGGCCATTATGCGCTCGGGCTGCCGGCCACCGCGGCCGGCAGCCGGATTCTCCCGCCCCGGCTCGGCGGGCTCCAGCTTAGGGCCGGAGGATAACGCAAAGGACGAGGTGCCGCCACCTGCCCCGTAAACCGGTGCACGCCCTCTCAACCGAGACCGGCTGCCCTTCTTTTCTGGGAACTCCCCCCCCGCCGCGCTCGGCGGGCTCCAGCTTAGGGCCGGAGGATAACGCAAAGGACGAGGTGCCGCCACCTGCCCCGTAAACCGGTGCACGCCCTCTCAACCGAGACCGGCTGCCCTTCTTTTCTGGGAACTCCCCCCCCGCCGCGCTCGGCGGGCTCCAGCTTAGGGCCGGAGGATAACGCAAAGGACGAGGTGCCGCCACCTGCCCCGTAAACCGGTGCACGCCCTCTCAACCGAGACCGGCTGCCCTTCTTTTCTGGGAACTCCCCCCCCGCCGCGCTCGGCGGGCTCCAGCTTAGGGCCGGAGGATAACGCAAAGGACGAGGTGCCGCCACCTGCCCCGCAAACCGGTGCACGCCCTCTCACCGAGCATTCCCCAGAAGCCGCTCAAGGACGGGCGCTGCGGCCTTCCCGTGCACCTCGTATGCATGGAAAACTTGGGGGGGGGGGGGGTAGAGGGGGAAAAGGAAAAAAAAAAAAAAAACAGGAGGAAAAGGGGGTAGAGGCGCCGCCGCCTCGCCCACACCATCCGTCCTGGGCCTTCGGCGGCCATGGAAGCCACGGCAGGCTCCGAAAAGGAGCGGGCCTTTTATGCGCCCGGGGCTGCCGGCCACCGCGGCCGGCAGCCGCTTTCACTTTTCTCCCCACTCGGCGGGCTCCCGCTTAGGGCCGGAGCTAAAAAGAAGGGATGAGGTGCCGCCACCTGCCCCGTACCGGTGCCAACCTTCTCAACGAGCGCTCCCCAGAAACCACGCAGGGCCAGACACCGTTCTCCTTGCCGTGCAGCACCTCGTATGGCTCAAAAAAGGGGGGGGGGGGGTAAAAAAAAACGTGAGGACAAAGGGGAGTCGAGGCGGCGGCGCCGCCGCCTGCACACACACACCCATCCTCGGGCCCTTGGGCGGCTGGGGAAGCCACACCAGACCCCGAAAAACAGCGGGCCGCTTCGCGCTCGGCTGCTGCCCAGCGGAACCGGCCCCCCGCTCTCTCGGCGGGCTCCGGCTTAAGGCCAGAGGAAAAAAAAAAAAAAAACGACGAGGTGGTCCTGCCGCCCTCACCCCTCCCTCGCATCACCGGGACCTCCGGGGCGAGAGAAAGCCACAGCAGGCTCCCAAAGCCCCCGGCCGTCTGCCTGTGGCACGCGCCAGCAGCAACGTCCGCCGTCATCGGGTTCCCTCCGGCACCGGGGAGAAGGAAGCCGCCGCAAAGACTGCACACCCCCCGCTACCCCGGCCCGTGCGCGTTCGAGTGCCGGCGACCGCCGCCGGTCGCCGGTCTTCGCCCTGCTCCGCGGCATACGCAGCGCTCCGCTCGGCCGGCCGACCCACGAGCGCTGGCAGCCGCTCCCTAGCCCTTCTCCGGAGGCGAGTCACCGCTCGCCCCTACAGTACGGACAGGTAAGGCGCCGCCCCTGGAGGGGTCGAAGAACGCCGCCACCTCCCAGCGGGGAGGCGCGCCAGCGACGCCGACTTTTACGATGAGGTAACTGGAGGCAGCGAAAAACAGCGACCCCTTCGGCAGCTCGGAGGAGGTGGTGACGACAACAGGTCTACCCGTCACCCCCGGAAATGCGCCTAAGTCCCGCCGGAGCCGGGTAGACCTGGCCGCCGCCGTCGCGCGCCACCTGCCGGGACGAGACGGCGGCCAAGTCGCCCGCCGGAGCCGGGTAGACCTGGCCGCCGCCGTCGCGCGCCACCTGCCGGGACGAGACGGCGTCCAAGTCCCGCCGGAGCCGGGTAGACCTGGCGGCCGAGTCGCCCGCCGGAGCCGGGTAGACCTGGCGGCCGAGTCGCCCGCCGGAGCCGGGTAGACCTGGCGGCCGAGTCGCCCGCCGGAGCCGGGTAGACCTGGCCGCCGCCGTCGCGCGCCACCTGCCGGGACGAGACGGCGGCCAAGTCCCGCCGGAGCCGGGTAGACCTGGCGGCCGAGTCGCCCGCCGGAGCCGGGTAGACCTGGCCGCCGCCGTCGCGCGCCGGAGCCGGGTAGACCTGGCCGCCGCCGTCGCGCGCCACCTGCCGGGACGAGACGGCGGCCAAGTCCCGCCGGAGCCGGGTAGACCTGGCGGCCGAGTCGCCCGCCGGAGCCGGGTAGACCTGGCGGCCGAGTCGCCCGCCGGAGCCGGGTAGACCTGGCGGCCGAGTCGCCCGCCGGAGCCGGGTAGACCTGGCGGCCGAGTCGCCCGCCGGAGCCGGGTAGACCTGGCGGCCGAGTCGCCCGCCGGAGCCGGGTAGACCTGGCGGCCGAGTCGCCCGCCGGAGCCGGGTAGACCTGGCCGCCGCCGTCGCGCGCCACCTGCCGGGACGAGACGGCGGCCAAGTCCCGCCGGAGCCGGGTAGACCTGCCGGCCGAGTCGCCCGCCGGAGCCGGGTAGACCTGGCGGCCGAGTCGCCCGCCGGAGCCGGGTAGACCTGGCGGCCGAGTCGCCCGCCGGAGCCGGGTAGACCTGGCCGCCGCCGTCGCGCGCCACCTGCCGGGACGAGACGGCGGCCAAGTCCCGCCGGAGCCGGGTAGACCTGCCGGCCGAGTCGCCCGCCGGAGCCGGGTAGACCTGGCGGCCGAGTCGCCCGCCGGAGCCGGGTAGACCTGGCCGCCGCCGTCGCGCGCCGGAGCCGGGTAGACCTGGCGGCCGAGTCCCGCCGGAGCCGGGTAGACCTGGCGGCCGAGTCGCCCGCCGGAGCCGGGTAGACCTGGCGGCCAAGTCCCGCCGGAGCCGGGTGGACTTGGCCGCCCTCGCCCGCCCGCTGCCGGGGTATACGTGGCGGCTGGCTGCAGAGCCGGCTGGACCTGCCGACCACTCGCGTGCTCTGGAGCCGGGTAGACCGGGAAGCCGCCGAACGGCGGCCGTAGCCCGTTTCTCCCGGCGGGGTTCAGCGGCGGTGGGGCCGCGCGTGTGTCGTCCGTCGTGGTCGTGGTGGCGTGTGCGTCCCCCACCCCACCCCGTGCCCCCGTCCCCGTTTCCAAGATTTAAGCGGAGCTGATACAAGGGAGCGCGTTTCAAGGCGCTGCCCCGTGCAACAGTGAATGTCTCCTGGCTGGTTTCGATAGAAGAGGAAGCGTACGACGTGAACACGAAAGCTTGAAAAGCGTTCTTCGTCTTTACCGTCCGCCCGCCCGCCCGGCCCGGCCCGGCCCGGCCCGGCCCCGCCGCGCGGCTCTGGGCAAGTGTGCCCGAGCAGACCCCGGCCGGCTCTTCTCCCTCCCTGGCTGGCGGGGGTGCGGGTAGAGGCGGCGGCAGGCGCCCGCAGGCGGGCGCTCGCCGGCTTTTGGGTTTTGTTTTTGTTTGGAGTTTTTGTGTTTTTTATTTTTCGGTTTGGCGGTGTGAGGTTTTGTTTCGTCTGGGGTTGGGGGGGGGGGGGGGGTGGTGTCGGGGTCGGGGTCGGGGGGGGGTCGGCGGGTGTGCTTTTTCCCCCTGCCGCCCTTTGGTTTCGTCTTGATTTTTATTTTGGTGGGTGGGGGTCGGGGTGGGGGGGTGGGGGGAGGTGGTGGTGGTGGTGGTGGTGGTGGTGGGGAGTGTGTTTACGAGAAATAGATTAAAAACCTGTGTCTGCCAGGCTGCAGACGCCCTGCACCCCCGTGCACTCGCACCCCCGCCTCGAGGGCGCGGCTCTCTCCCCCTCACTCCGTCCCCGGAGCCGCAGGCCTCCCCCCTGGACCGCAGACTCCCCGGCGCCGCGGAGCGGCGGGGGTGGGGTGGGGTGGGGGGGCGCAGCCCCGCGCCCTGCGCAAGCGCATGCGGACCCCCGCCCGCGGTCAAAAGGCGTCGCTTCCCGCCCGCGCCAACGGTCCCGCGCTCGGTCGCAGGGGCGGCAGCAGCGGCGGGGAAGGGATGCTGGTGCAGAGGCAGGCGAGAGAGGTCAGCGAGCAGGCGGGGAGCCTGGTAGGCGGGGGGGGAGGTGTATGCGTGGTGGTGGTGGTGGTGGTGGTGGTGGTGGTGGTGGTGGGGTCGTCTCTCTTCGGAGAAGATTCCGGGTCGGGCGGGTTTTTTTTTTCGGTGGGGTCCATCCGTCCGTCCCCCGTCGTGTGGTGTCTGTCCCGTCCCCCGTCCCCCGTCCCCGTCCCCCCCCCCGGCGTTTCGCGTTCATTTGGTTTTCGACCCGCAGCAGGGGCGGGCGAGTGACTGGGAAGGAAAGGCGGGAGCCGGGGCACGGGCACGGCAGGGTAGAGACACGGCAGCCGGGGGTTAGAGACCGCACACCGCCGGCTAGTCCCCTCTCCCGGCCCGGGCACGGAGCCGCCAGGGGCTCCGCCGGGTCCTAAAGTCTCCCACCGTCCGTTCCCCGGGGGCACGAGAAACCCGTTGGCGGCGGGCGGGGGTGGAGGGGGAAGTTTGGGGGGGGGGGGTGGGGGGTGGTGGTGGTGGGGGGGTGGTGGTGTGCCGTTGGGGGGCGGGGCACGTCACGTCGCGCACGCGGTGGCAGGCGAGGGGCTCGGGCGGTGGCGGGGGGGGGGGGGGGGGCCTGGGCCTGGGGGGGGGACGACGGGGCGGGGCACGTCGCGCACGCGGTGGCAGGCGAGGGGCTCGGGCGGTGGTGGGGGGGGAGGGGGGCCTGGGGGGGGGGGAACGACGGGGCGGGGCACGTCGCGCACGCGGTGGCAGGCGAGGGGCTCGGGCGGTGGCAGGGGGGGAGGGGGGGGGGGGCCTGGGGGGGGACGACGGGGCGGGGGGCGGTGTGTGCTTTTGTAAGGGGGTGACCACGCAAGAAATGAGGAAGGGGTGTGACGCCGTCGATAACGCTGCCTTCTCTGTGACAGACTGCCTCGTCGGCCGCCTCCCCGTGCGGCCTGCTCCCGGGCCTCGTCTGCGGGCGCGGTCTTGGGCTCGTCTGCCCGGTCGGTCGAAGCCGTCCCCGGGAGGGGAGAGGCCGCCTGCCTCGGCCTGGCCGTGACACCCGGGCTCCAGCTGCCGGAGAGGTGGGCCGCGCTTCCGACCCACGGCCGCCGGCGCCGGCGGCGCGCCTTCCAGGGGTGAGCGCCGCCGAGAGGACGGGGGGGCCCGGCAGGAAGCCTTAGGCCGAGGGGGGAGCCCGCTCCTTTGCCGACGGCCGGGGGACGCCGCTCGCCAGAGCCCCTCGGCTCCCGGGATGCCCGGCCCGGTCGGCTCGGGCCGGGAGACCGCCGTGACTCGCGGGCCGGCCGCGACCTTTGAGAGGCCTTCTCGGGACGCGGGGCCTGAGGGCCTGTCCCGGCAGACGGGCTGGGGTGGGGGGCAAACAGAAACGAACGCCCCGCCACCCCCCAAAAAGAGGCGAGCGAGAACCTGAACGCACCGACGCACAGAGGAAGAAAGCGAGCGCTTCACGGAGGACGACAATAAAGAAAGGCAGGGGGTGCGGGCGGGGTGCGCGTGAAGAGGCGAGCGAGAACCTGAACGCACCGACGCACAGAGGAAGAAAGCGAGCGCTTCACGGAGGACGACAATAAAGAAAGGCAGGGGGTGCGGGCGGGGTGCGCGTGAAGAGGCGAGCGAGAACCTGAACGCACCGACGCACAGAGGAAGAAAGCGAGCGCTTCACGGAGGACGACAATAAAGAAAGGCAGGGGGTGCGGGCGGGGTGCGCGTGTCTTTCTTGACGCAGAGCTCTGCGGGACGGGGGCGCGCGGGCGGGCGCTTTGCGGGGAGCGGCGTGGGGAGGGGAGGAAAGAAAAGGCGTTAAGAAGGAACGCCTGGCAATTCACGGGCTAGCTAGCGAAGGAAGGAACGGGAGAGCGAGAACGCCGAGACGCGCTGTCGTCACGTGCGGGAAAGCCAAAGAACCCACCCGAATGCGGAAGTCGACTTCCCATGCCGTTTCCAAGACGCTTCAAAGCGGGCGGGGGGAAAGGGAGGGGACGACCACGCACAGACGAAAAACAAAACACCACCCTGCGAGCGGGCGTGCACGCACCAATTAAAAAGACGCCAAACCGCTTCGCCTGCTAAGGAGGGTGGGAGGGTGC
>NW_028128531.1:35000-40000 GCF_965231255.1 Vanellus vanellus | reverse complement strand
CAAAATGAAACAAAAGCAGGTGGTGGCGGGGGACGACACACGCCCGACAAAACCCCTTCGAAACGAAAAACCTCGAGGAGAAGGGCGACGAGGCGCCGCCGCCTCGCCCACACCCATCCTCGGGCCCTCGGCAGCCGGGGAAGCCGCGGCAGGCGCCAAAAAAAACCAAACCAAAACAAAACAGCGGGCCATTATGCGCTCGGGCTGCCGGCCACCGCGGCCGGCAGCCGGATTCTCCCGCCCCGGCTCGGCGGGCTCCAGCTTAGGGCCGGAGGATAACGCAAAGGACGAGGTGCCGCCACCTGCCCCGTAAACCGGTGCACGCCCTCTCAACCGAGACCGGCTGCCCTTCTTTTCTGGGAACTCCCCCCCCGCCGCGCTCGGCGGGCTCCAGCTTAGGGCCGGAGGGTAACGCAAAGGACGAGGTGCCGCCACCTGCCCCGTAAACCGGTGCACGCCCTCTCAACCGAGACCGGCTGCCCTTCTTTTCTGGGAACTCCCCCCCCGCCGCGCTCGGCGGGCTCCAGCTTAGGGCCGGAGGATAACGCAAAGGACGAGGTGCCGCCACCTGCCCCGTAAACCGGTGCACGCCCTCTCAACCGAGACCGGCTGCCCTTCTTTACTCGGAACTCCCCCCCCGCCGCGCTCGGCGGGCTCCAGCTTAGGGCCGGAGGATAACGCAAAGGACGAGGTGCCGCCACCTGCCCCGTAAACCGGTGCACGCCCTCTCAACCGAGACCGGCTGCCCTTCTTTTCTGGGAACTCCCCCCCCGCCGCGCTCGGCGGGCTCCAGCTTAGGGCCGGAGGATAACGCAAAGGACGAGGTGCCGCCACCTGCCCCGTAAACCGGTGCACGCCCTCTCAACCGAGACCGGCTGCCCTTCTTTACTCGGAACTCCCCCCCCGCCGCGCTCGGCGGGCTCCAGCTTAGGGCCGGAGGATAACGCAAAGGACGAGGTGCCGCCACCTGCCCCGTAAACCGGTGCACGCCCTCTCAACCGAGACCGGCTGCCCTTCTTTTCTGGGAACTCCCCCCCCGCCGTGCTCGGCGGGCTCCAGCTTAGGGCCGGAGGATAACGCAAAGGACGAGGTGCCGCCACCTGCCCCGCAAACCGGTGCACGCCCGCTCACCGAGCATTCCCCAGAAGCCGCTCAAGGACGGGCGCTGCGGCTTTCCCGTGCACCTCGTATGGATGGAAAACTTGGGGGGGGGGGTAGAGGGGGAAAAGGAAAAAAAAAAAACAGGAGGAAAAGGGGGTAGAGGCGCCGCCGCCTCGCCCACACCATCCGTCCTGGGCCTTCGGCGGCCATGGAAGCCACGGCAGGCTCCGAAAAGGAGCGGGCCGTTTATGCGCCCGGGGCTGCCGGCCACCGCGGCCGGCAGCCGCTTTCACTTTTCTCCCCGCTCGGCGGGCTCCCGCTTAGGGCCGGAGTTAAAAAGAAGGGATGAGGTGCCGCCACCTGCCCCGTACCGGTGCCAACCTTCTCAACGAGCGCTCCCCAGAAACCACGCAGGGCCAGACACCGTTCTCCTTGCCGTGCAGCACCTCGTATGGCTCGAAAAAGGGGGGGGTAAAAAAAAAACGTGAGGACAAAGGGGAGTCGAGGCGGCGGCGCCGCCGCCTGCACACACACACCCATCCTCGGGCCCTTGGGCGGCTGGGGAAGCCACACCAGACCCCGAAAAACAGCGGGCCGCTTCGCGCTCGGCTGCTGCCCAGCGGAACCGGCCCCCCGCTCTCTCGGCGGGCTCCGGCTTAAGGCCAGAGGAAAAAAAAAAAAACGACGAGGTGGTCCTGCCGCCCTCACCCCTCCCTCGCATCACCGGGACCTCCGGGGCGAGAGAAAGCCACAGCAGGCTCCCAAAGCCCCCGGCCGTCTGCCTGTGGCACGCGCCAGCAGCAACGTCCGCCGTCATCGGGTTCCCTCCGGCACCGGGGAGAAGGAAGCCGCCGCAAAGACTGCACACCCCCCGCTACCCCGGCCCGTGCGCGTTCGAGTGCCGGCGACCGCCGCCGGTCGCCGGTCTTCGCCCTGCTCCGCGGCATACGCAGCGCTCCGCTCGGCCGGCCGACCCACGAGCGCTGGCAGCCGCTCCCTAGCCCTTCTCCGGAGGCGAGTCACCGCTCGCCCCTACAGTACGGACAGGTAAGGCGCCGCCCCTGGAGGGGTCGAAGAACGCCGCCACCTCCCAGCGGGGAGGCGCGCCAGCGACGCCGACTTTTACGATGAGGTAACTGGAGGCAGCGAAAAACAGCGACCCCTTCGGCAGCTCGGAGGAGGTGGTGACGACAACAGGTCTACCCGTCACCCCCGGAAATGCGCCTAAGTCCCGCCGGAGCCGGGTAGACCTGGCCGCCGCCGTCGCGCGCCACCTGCCGGGACGAGACGGCGGCCAAGTCGCCCGCCGGAGCCGGGTAGACCTGGCCGCCGCCGTCGCGCGCCACCTGCCGGGACGAGACGGCGTCCAAGTCCCGCCGGAGCCGGGTAGACCTGGCGGCCGAGTCGCCCGCCGGAGCCGGGTAGACCTGGCGGCCGAGTCGCCCGCCGGAGCCGGGTAGACCTGGCGGCCGAGTCGCCCGCCGGAGCCGGGTAGACCTGGCCGCCGCCGTCGCGCGCCACCTGCCGGGACGAGACGGCGGCCAAGTCCCGCCGGAGCCGGGTAGACCTGGCGGCCGAGTCGCCCGCCGGAGCCGGGTAGACCTGGCCGCCGCCGTCGCGCGCCGGAGCCGGGTAGACCTGGCCGCCGCCGTCGCGCGCCACCTGCCGGGACGAGACGGCGGCCAAGTCCCGCCGGAGCCGGGTAGACCTGGCGGCCGAGTCGCCCGCCGGAGCCGGGTAGACCTGGCGGCCGAGTCGCCCGCCGGAGCCGGGTAGACCTGGCGGCCGAGTCGCCCGCCGGAGCCGGGTAGACCTGGCGGCCGAGTCGCCCGCCGGAGCCGGGTAGACCTGGCGGCCAAGTCCCGCCGGAGCCGGGTGGACTTGGCCGCCCTCGCCCGCCCGCTGCCGGGGTATACGTGGCGGCTGGCTGCAGAGCCGGCTGGACCTGCCGACCACTCGCGTGCTCTGGAGCCGGGTAGACCGGGAAGCCGCCGAACGGCGGCCGTAGCCCGTTTCTCCCGGCGGGGTTCAGCGGCGGTGGGGCCGCGCGTGTGTCGTCCGTCGTGGTCGTGGTGGCGTGTGCGTCCCCCACCCCACCCCGTGCCCCCGTCCCCGTTTCCAAGATTTAAGCGGAGCTGATACAAGGGAGCGCGTTTCAAGGCGCTGCCCCGTGCAACAGTGAATGTCTCCTGGCTGGTTTCGATAGAAGAGGAAGCGTACGACGTGAACACGAAAGCTTGAAAAGCGTTCTTCGTCTTTACCGTCCGCCCGCCCGCCCGCCCGGCCCGGCCCGGCCCGGCCCCGCCGCGCGGCTCGCGGCAAGTGTGCCCGAGCAGACCCCGGCCGGCTCTTCTCCCTCCCTGGCTGGCGGGGGTGCGGGTAGAGGCGGCGGCAGGCGCCCGCAGGCGGGCGCTCGCCGGCTTTTGGGTTTTGTTTTTGTTTGGAGTTTTTGTGTTTTTTATTTTTCGGTTTGGCGGTGTGAGGTTTTGTTTCGTCTGGGGTTGGGGGGGGGGGGGGGGTGGTGTCGGGGTCGGGGTCGGGGGGGGGTCGGCGTGTGTGCTTTTTCCCCCTGCCGCCCTTTGGTTTCGTCTTGATTTTTATTTTGGTGGGTGGGGGTCGGGGTGGGGGGGTGGGGGGAGGTGGTGGTGGTGGTGGTGGTGGTGGTGGTGGTGGTGGTGGGGAGTGTGTTTACGAGAAATAGATTAAAACCTGTGTCTGCCAGGCTGCAGACGCCCTGCACCCCCGTGCACTCGCACCCCCGCCTCGAGGGCGCGGCTCTCTCCCCCTCACTCCGTCCCCGGAGCCGCAGGCCTCCCCCCTGGACCGCAGACTCCCCGGCGCCGCGGAGCGGCGGGGGTGGGGTGGGGTGGGGGGGCGCAGCCCCGCGCCCTGCGCAAGCGCATGCGGACCCCCGCCCGCGGTCAAAAGGCGTCGCTTCCCGCCCGCGCCAACGGTCCCGCGCTCGGTCGCAGGGGCGGCAGCAGCGGCGGGGAAGGGATGCTGGTGCAGAGGCAGGCGAGAGAGGTCGGCGAGCAGGCGGGGAGCCTGGTAGGCGGGGGGGGAGGTGTATGCGTGGTGGTGGTGGTGGTGGTGGTGGTGGTGGTGGTGGTGGGGTCGTCTCTCTTCGGAGAAGATTCCGGGTCGGGCGGGTTTTTTTTTTCGGTGGGGTCCATCCGTCCGTCCCCCGTCGTGTGGTGTCTGTCCCGTCCCCCGTCCCCCGTCCCCGTCCCCCCCCCCGGCGTTTCGCGTTCATTTGGTTTTCGACCCGCAGCAGGGGCGGGCGAGTGACTGGGAAGGAAAGGCGGGAGCCGGGGCACGGGCACGGCAGGGTAGAGACACGGCAGCCGGGGGTTAGAGACCGCACACCGCCGGCTAGTCCCCTCTCCCGGCCCGGGCACGGAGCCGCCAGGGGCTCCGCCGGGTCCTAAAGTCTCCCACCGTCCGTTCCCCGGGGGCACGAGAAACCCGTTGGCGGCGGGCGGGGGTGGAGGGGGAAGTTTGGGGGGGGGGGGTGGGTGGTGGTGGTGGTGGTGGGGTGGTGGTGTGCCGTTGGGGGGCGGGGCACGTCACGTCGCGCACGCGGTGGCAGGCGAGGGGCTCGGGCGGTGGCGGGGGGGGGGGGGGGGGCCTGGGCCTGGGGGGGGGACGACGGGGCGGGGCACGTCGCGCACGCGGTGGCAGGCGAGGGGCTCGGGCGGTGGTGGGGGGGGAGGGGGGCCTGGGGGGGGGGGAACGACGGGGCGGGGCACGTCGCGCACGCGGTGGCAGGCGAGGGGCTCGGGCGGTGGCAGGGGGGGGGGGGGGGGGGGGCCTGGGGGGGGACGACGGGGCGGGGGGCGGTGTGTGCTTTTGTAAGGGGGTGACCACGCAAGAAATGAGGAAGGGGTGTGACGCCGTCG
>NW_028128531.1:15000-22500 GCF_965231255.1 Vanellus vanellus | reverse complement strand
GGGGCTGACCCGCCCCCGAAGCCGGCCTCCGGGGCTTGCGGATGGCAGGCCATCCCGCCCCTTTCCCCGCCCTCGCCGTGCCGCGGGAGCAACCGGACGTGCTAGAGGAGACGGCGACCCGCCGAGGCGGGCGCCGCCCCGCCGCCGAGGCCCCTTGCCGGGGCGGCTCGCTCCGCAGCAGGCGGGGGTGCGGCAACGAGAGCCGACCGGGAACGGCGGCGACGGTGGGGGACGCCCCCCTGCCGCCCGCTCGCTTTTTCTGCCCCGGCACCTCGGCTAAGCCGCCCCCACCGCCCGAGCGCTGCTCGCGGCCGGCACCCGCGGGCACCCGCGACGAGGCCGGCGCCGGCGCCTGGCGTGCTTTAAGGGCACCTGAGAACTCGCGGGGCTACGCGGCTGTCACAGAGCTGAGGGCGGTAAAGATGCCCCCGGGAACCCCGCCGAGAGGGCTGGGGGGGGGGAAGAGAGACGGCGGGGCGACCCGGCGAGGCACGCGCCCCGCCACCCAACACCGCCGCCGTCCGTCGCGACCCCCCCACCTCGACCCGGCTCGGGGAGGAGGGCAACACCTCGCGTGCGACGGGAAGCGAATCGGAAAGGAGACCACCCCGCCTGAACACCGGGCACCGCCGCAGCCCCCCGTGACAGGGAGCGACGGCAGAGCCGGCCCGCCGAGGGCCCTCTCCGACGCGACCCGAAAGGCCTCATCGATCGGCAAAAGGGAAAAGGGGAGAGCGAGGAAGCGGAGGCCGCGCGGCCTCCGTCACGGCAGAGCGGGCAGCCGCGCGCGTCCGTCGCCACCCGGGGGCGGACGGCAAGACGCGGGGCCCCCTGCGTGCGAGCCAGACGAAGAGGGGGCGACGTCGGCGGGGAGGTGCGACGCGACCAGAGCACCGGCAGAGCCGGCCCGCCGCGAAGCCTCCCCCACGCGCCCCCGAGCGCCACATCGATCGGCAAAGGGAAAGGGGGAGAGCGAGGAAGCGGAGGCCGCGCGGCCTCCGTCGCGGCAGAGCCGCCTCGCCGTGGAGCCTCCCCCGACGCACCCTGGGCTGGACCGCTTCGGCGAGCACCGCCTGCGTGCCCGCCCCACCTCGCTCAACACGGTGGGAGCGGAGCGGGAGACGCCGCCGTCCACCCGGCTCCGGACAACGCTTCCCTTAAGCGAGATTCCAAAGGGGCGGAGAGGAGCCGCTGAGGCTCGCTCTCCCTTCGCTTTCTAGCGTTCGAGAGTACCGGGCGACCGCCGCCGGCCTTCGTCGCCCCACAGGGAACAGCTTCCCCACGGGGGGGTGAAAAACACGGGGAGGGGGGGGGGGGAGAAGGCCAGAAAAAAACCCCAGGGATAAACGAAAACAAGCCCAGACGGGACAGGACAAAATGAAACAAAAGCAGGTGGTGGCGGGGGACGACACACGCCCGACAAAACCCCTTCGAAACGAAAAACCTCGAGGAGAAGGGCGACGAGGCGCCGCCGCCTCGCCCACACCCATCCTCGGGCCCTCGGCAGCCGGGGAAGCCGCGGCAGGCGCCAAAAAAAACCAAACCAAAACAAAACAGCGGGCCATTATGCGCTCGGGCTGCCGGCCACCGCGGCCGGCAGCCGGATTCTCCCGCCCCGGCTCGGCGGGCTCCAGCTTAGGGCCGGAGGATAACGCAAAGGACGAGGTGCCGCCACCTGCCCCGTAAACCGGTGCACGCCCTCTCAACCGAGACCGGCTGCCCTTCTTTTCTGGGAACTCCCCCCCCGCCGCGCTCGGCGGGCTCCAGCTTAGGGCCGGAGGGTAACGCAAAGGACGAGGTGCCGCCACCTGCCCCGTAAACCGGTGCACGCCCTCTCAACCGAGACCGGCTGCCCTTCTTTTCTGGGAACTCCCCCCCCGCCGCGCTCGGCGGGCTCCAGCTTAGGGCCGGAGGATAACGCAAAGGACGAGGTGCCGCCACCTGCCCCGTAAACCGGTGCACGCCCTCTCAACCGAGACCGGCTGCCCTTCTTTACTCGGAACTCCCCCCCCGCCGCGCTCGGCGGGCTCCAGCTTAGGGCCGGAGGATAACGCAAAGGACGAGGTGCCGCCACCTGCCCCGTAAACCGGTGCACGCCCTCTCAACCGAGACCGGCTGCCCTTCTTTTCTGGGAACTCCCCCCCCGCCGCGCTCGGCGGGCTCCAGCTTAGGGCCGGAGGATAACGCAAAGGACGAGGTGCCGCCACCTGCCCCGTAAACCGGTGCACGCCCTCTCAACCGAGACCGGCTGCCCTTCTTTACTCGGAACTCCCCCCCCGCCGCGCTCGGCGGGCTCCAGCTTAGGGCCGGAGGATAACGCAAAGGACGAGGTGCCGCCACCTGCCCCGTAAACCGGTGCACGCCCTCTCAACCGAGACCGGCTGCCCTTCTTTTCTGGGAACTCCCCCCCCGCCGTGCTCGGCGGGCTCCAGCTTAGGGCCGGAGGATAACGCAAAGGACGAGGTGCCGCCACCTGCCCCGCAAACCGGTGCACGCCCGCTCACCGAGCATTCCCCAGAAGCCGCTCAAGGACGGGCGCTGCGGCTTTCCCGTGCACCTCGTATGGATGGAAAACTTGGGGGGGGGGGTAGAGGGGGAAAAGGAAAAAAAAAAAACAGGAGGAAAAGGGGGTAGAGGCGCCGCCGCCTCGCCCACACCATCCGTCCTGGGCCTTCGGCGGCCATGGAAGCCACGGCAGGCTCCGAAAAGGAGCGGGCCGTTTATGCGCCCGGGGCTGCCGGCCACCGCGGCCGGCAGCCGCTTTCACTTTTCTCCCCGCTCGGCGGGCTCCCGCTTAGGGCCGGAGTTAAAAAGAAGGGATGAGGTGCCGCCACCTGCCCCGTACCGGTGCCAACCTTCTCAACGAGCGCTCCCCAGAAACCACGCAGGGCCAGACACCGTTCTCCTTGCCGTGCAGCACCTCGTATGGCTCGAAAAAGGGGGGGGTAAAAAAAAAACGTGAGGACAAAGGGGAGTCGAGGCGGCGGCGCCGCCGCCTGCACACACACACCCATCCTCGGGCCCTTGGGCGGCTGGGGAAGCCACACCAGACCCCGAAAAACAGCGGGCCGCTTCGCGCTCGGCTGCTGCCCAGCGGAACCGGCCCCCCGCTCTCTCGGCGGGCTCCGGCTTAAGGCCAGAGGAAAAAAAAAAAAACGACGAGGTGGTCCTGCCGCCCTCACCCCTCCCTCGCATCACCGGGACCTCCGGGGCGAGAGAAAGCCACAGCAGGCTCCCAAAGCCCCCGGCCGTCTGCCTGTGGCACGCGCCAGCAGCAACGTCCGCCGTCATCGGGTTCCCTCCGGCACCGGGGAGAAGGAAGCCGCCGCAAAGACTGCACACCCCCCGCTACCCCGGCCCGTGCGCGTTCGAGTGCCGGCGACCGCCGCCGGTCGCCGGTCTTCGCCCTGCTCCGCGGCATACGCAGCGCTCCGCTCGGCCGGCCGACCCACGAGCGCTGGCAGCCGCTCCCTAGCCCTTCTCCGGAGGCGAGTCACCGCTCGCCCCTACAGTACGGACAGGTAAGGCGCCGCCCCTGGAGGGGTCGAAGAACGCCGCCACCTCCCAGCGGGGAGGCGCGCCAGCGACGCCGACTTTTACGATGAGGTAACTGGAGGCAGCGAAAAACAGCGACCCCTTCGGCAGCTCGGAGGAGGTGGTGACGACAACAGGTCTACCCGTCACCCCCGGAAATGCGCCTAAGTCCCGCCGGAGCCGGGTAGACCTGGCCGCCGCCGTCGCGCGCCACCTGCCGGGACGAGACGGCGGCCAAGTCGCCCGCCGGAGCCGGGTAGACCTGGCCGCCGCCGTCGCGCGCCACCTGCCGGGACGAGACGGCGTCCAAGTCCCGCCGGAGCCGGGTAGACCTGGCGGCCGAGTCGCCCGCCGGAGCCGGGTAGACCTGGCGGCCGAGTCGCCCGCCGGAGCCGGGTAGACCTGGCGGCCGAGTCGCCCGCCGGAGCCGGGTAGACCTGGCCGCCGCCGTCGCGCGCCACCTGCCGGGACGAGACGGCGGCCAAGTCCCGCCGGAGCCGGGTAGACCTGGCGGCCGAGTCGCCCGCCGGAGCCGGGTAGACCTGGCCGCCGCCGTCGCGCGCCGGAGCCGGGTAGACCTGGCCGCCGCCGTCGCGCGCCACCTGCCGGGACGAGACGGCGGCCAAGTCCCGCCGGAGCCGGGTAGACCTGGCGGCCGAGTCGCCCGCCGGAGCCGGGTAGACCTGGCGGCCGAGTCGCCCGCCGGAGCCGGGTAGACCTGGCGGCCGAGTCGCCCGCCGGAGCCGGGTAGACCTGGCGGCCGAGTCGCCCGCCGGAGCCGGGTAGACCTGGCGGCCAAGTCCCGCCGGAGCCGGGTGGACTTGGCCGCCCTCGCCCGCCCGCTGCCGGGGTATACGTGGCGGCTGGCTGCAGAGCCGGCTGGACCTGCCGACCACTCGCGTGCTCTGGAGCCGGGTAGACCGGGAAGCCGCCGAACGGCGGCCGTAGCCCGTTTCTCCCGGCGGGGTTCAGCGGCGGTGGGGCCGCGCGTGTGTCGTCCGTCGTGGTCGTGGTGGCGTGTGCGTCCCCCACCCCACCCCGTGCCCCCGTCCCCGTTTCCAAGATTTAAGCGGAGCTGATACAAGGGAGCGCGTTTCAAGGCGCTGCCCCGTGCAACAGTGAATGTCTCCTGGCTGGTTTCGATAGAAGAGGAAGCGTACGACGTGAACACGAAAGCTTGAAAAGCGTTCTTCGTCTTTACCGTCCGCCCGCCCGCCCGCCCGGCCCGGCCCGGCCCGGCCCCGCCGCGCGGCTCGCGGCAAGTGTGCCCGAGCAGACCCCGGCCGGCTCTTCTCCCTCCCTGGCTGGCGGGGGTGCGGGTAGAGGCGGCGGCAGGCGCCCGCAGGCGGGCGCTCGCCGGCTTTTGGGTTTTGTTTTTGTTTGGAGTTTTTGTGTTTTTTATTTTTCGGTTTGGCGGTGTGAGGTTTTGTTTCGTCTGGGGTTGGGGGGGGGGGGGGGGTGGTGTCGGGGTCGGGGTCGGGGGGGGGTCGGCGTGTGTGCTTTTTCCCCCTGCCGCCCTTTGGTTTCGTCTTGATTTTTATTTTGGTGGGTGGGGGTCGGGGTGGGGGGGTGGGGGGAGGTGGTGGTGGTGGTGGTGGTGGTGGTGGTGGTGGTGGTGGGGAGTGTGTTTACGAGAAATAGATTAAAACCTGTGTCTGCCAGGCTGCAGACGCCCTGCACCCCCGTGCACTCGCACCCCCGCCTCGAGGGCGCGGCTCTCTCCCCCTCACTCCGTCCCCGGAGCCGCAGGCCTCCCCCCTGGACCGCAGACTCCCCGGCGCCGCGGAGCGGCGGGGGTGGGGTGGGGTGGGGGGGCGCAGCCCCGCGCCCTGCGCAAGCGCATGCGGACCCCCGCCCGCGGTCAAAAGGCGTCGCTTCCCGCCCGCGCCAACGGTCCCGCGCTCGGTCGCAGGGGCGGCAGCAGCGGCGGGGAAGGGATGCTGGTGCAGAGGCAGGCGAGAGAGGTCGGCGAGCAGGCGGGGAGCCTGGTAGGCGGGGGGGGAGGTGTATGCGTGGTGGTGGTGGTGGTGGTGGTGGTGGTGGTGGTGGTGGGGTCGTCTCTCTTCGGAGAAGATTCCGGGTCGGGCGGGTTTTTTTTTTCGGTGGGGTCCATCCGTCCGTCCCCCGTCGTGTGGTGTCTGTCCCGTCCCCCGTCCCCCGTCCCCGTCCCCCCCCCCGGCGTTTCGCGTTCATTTGGTTTTCGACCCGCAGCAGGGGCGGGCGAGTGACTGGGAAGGAAAGGCGGGAGCCGGGGCACGGGCACGGCAGGGTAGAGACACGGCAGCCGGGGGTTAGAGACCGCACACCGCCGGCTAGTCCCCTCTCCCGGCCCGGGCACGGAGCCGCCAGGGGCTCCGCCGGGTCCTAAAGTCTCCCACCGTCCGTTCCCCGGGGGCACGAGAAACCCGTTGGCGGCGGGCGGGGGTGGAGGGGGAAGTTTGGGGGGGGGGGGTGGGTGGTGGTGGTGGTGGTGGGGTGGTGGTGTGCCGTTGGGGGGCGGGGCACGTCACGTCGCGCACGCGGTGGCAGGCGAGGGGCTCGGGCGGTGGCGGGGGGGGGGGGGGGGCCTGGGCCTGGGGGGGGGACGACGGGGCGGGGCACGTCGCGCACGCGGTGGCAGGCGAGGGGCTCGGGCGGTGGTGGGGGGGGAGGGGGGCCTGGGGGGGGGGGAACGACGGGGCGGGGCACGTCGCGCACGCGGTGGCAGGCGAGGGGCTCGGGCGGTGGCAGGGGGGGGGGGGGGGGGGGGCCTGGGGGGGGACGACGGGGCGGGGGGCGGTGTGTGCTTTTGTAAGGGGGTGACCACGCAAGAAATGAGGAAGGGGTGTGACGCCGTCGATAACGCTGCCTTCTCTGTGACAGACTGCCTCGTCGGCCGCCTCCCCGTGCGGCCTGCTCCCGGGCCTCGTCTGCGGGCGCGGTCTTGGGCTCGTCTGCCCGGTCGGTCGAAGCCGTCCCCGGGAGGGGAGAGGCCGCCTGCCTCGGCCTGGCCGTGACACCCGGGCTCCAGCTGCCGGAGAGGTGGGCCGCGCTTCCGACCCACGGCCGCCGGCGCCGGCGGCGCGCCTTCCAGGGGTGAGCGCCGCCGAGAGGACGGGGGGGCCCGGCAGGAAGCCTTAGGCCGAGGGGGGAGCCCGCTCCTTTGCCGACGGCCGGGGGACGCCGCTCGCCAGAGCCCCTCGGCTCCCGGGATGCCCGGCCCGGGAGACCGCCGTGACTCGCGGGCCGGCCGCGACCTTTGAGAGGCCTTCTCGGGACGCGGGGCCTGAGGGCCTGTCCCGGCAGACGGGCTGGGGTGGGGGGCAAACAGAAACGAACGCCCCGCCACCCCCCAAAAAGAGGCGAGCGAGAACCTGCACGCACCGACGCACAGAGGAAGAAAGCGAGCGCTTCACGGAGGACGACAATAAAGAAAGGCAGGGGGTGCGGGCGGGGTGCGCGTGAAGAGGCGAGCGAGAACCTGAACGCACCGACGCACAGAGGAAGAAAGCGAGCGCTTCACGGAGGACGACAATAAAGAAAGGCAGGGGGTGCGGGCGGGGTGCGCGTGTCTTTCTTGACGCAGAGCTCTGCGGGACGGGGGCGCGCGGGCGGGCGCTTTGCGGGGAGCGGCGTGGGGAGGGGAGGAAAGAAAAGGCGTTAAGAAGGAACGCCTGGCAATTCACGGGCTAGCTAGCGAAGGAAGGAACGGGAGAGCGAGAACGCCGAGACGCGCTGTCGTCACGTGCGGGAAAGCCAAAGAACCCACCCGAATGCGGAAGTCGACTTCCCATGCCGTTTCCAAGACGCTTCAAAGCGGGCGGGGGGAAAGGGAGGGGACGACCACGCACAGACGAAAAACAAAACACCACCCTGCGAGCGGGCGTGCACGCGCCAATTAAAAAGACGCCAAACCGCTTCGCCTGCTAAGGAGGGTGGGAGGGTGCTCGCAGCAGGCGGAGGCCAGGTCTACCCGACCCCCCCACG
>NW_028128531.1:0-2500 GCF_965231255.1 Vanellus vanellus | reverse complement strand
CGAGGAAGCGGAGGCCGCGCGGCCTCCGTCGCGGCAGAGCCGCCTCGCCGTGGAGCCTCCCCCGACGCACCCTGGGCTGGAGGACCGCTCCGGCGAGCACCGCCTGCGTGCCCGACCCACCTCGCTCAACACGGTGGGAGCGGAGCGGGAGACGCCGCCGTCCACCCGGCTCCGGACAACGCTTCCCTTAAGCGAGATTCCAAAGGGGCGGAGAGGAGCCGCTGAGGCTCGCTCTCCCTTCGCTTTCTAGCGTTCGAGAGTACCGGGCGACCGCCGCCGGCCTTCGTCGCCCCACAGGGAACAGCTCCCCCACGGGGGGGTGAAAAACACGGGGAGGGGGGGGGAGAAGGCCAGAAAAAAACCCCAGGGATAAACGAAAACAAGCCCAGACGGGACAGGACAAAATGAAACAAAAGCAGGTGGTGGCGGGGGACGACACACACCCGACAAAACCCCTTCGAAACGAAAAACATCGAGGAGAAGGGCGACGAGGCGCCGCCGCCTCGCCCACACCCATCCTCGGGCCCTCGGCAGCCGGGGAAGCCGCGGCAGGCGCCAAAAAAAAAAAACCAAAACAAAACAGCGGGCCATTATGCGCTCGGGCTGCCGGCCACCGCGGCCGGCAGCCGGATTCTCCCGCCCCGGCTCGGCGGGCTCCAGCTTAGGGCCGGAGGATAACGCAAAGGACGAGGTGCCGCCACCTGCCCCGTAAACCGGTGCACGCCCTCTCAACCGAGACCGGCTGCCCTTCTTTTCTGGGAACTCCCCCCCCGCCGCGCTCGGCGGGCTCCAGCTTAGGGCCGGAGGATAACGCAAAGGACGAGGTGCCGCCACCTGCCCCGTAAACCGGTGCACGCCCTCTCAACCGAGACCGGCTGCCCTTCTTTTCTGGGAACTCCCCCCCCGCCGCGCTCGGCGGGCTCCAGCTTAGGGCCGGAGGATAACGCAAAGGACGAGGTGCCGCCACCTGCCCCGCAAACCGGTGCACGCCCTCTCACCGAGCATTCCCCAGAAGCCGCTCAAGGACGGGCGCTGCGGCCTTCCCGTGCACCTCGTATGCATGGAAAACTTGGGGGGGGGGGGGTAGAGGGGGAAAAGGAAAAAAAAAAAAAAAACAGGAGGAAAAGGGGGTAGAGGCGCCGCCGCCTCGCCCACACCATCCGTCCTGGGCCTTCGGCGGCCATGGAAGCCACGGCAGGCTCCGAAAAGGAGCGGGCCTTTTATGCGCCCGGGGCTGCCGGCCACCGCGGCCGGCAGCCGCTTTCACTTTTCTCCCCACTCGGCGGGCTCCCGCTTAGGGCCGGAGCTAAAAAGAAGGGATGAGGTGCCGCCACCTGCCCCGTACCGGTGCCAACCTTCTCAACGAGCGCTCCCCAGAAACCACGCAGGGCCAGACACCGTTCTCCTTGCCGTGCAGCACCTCGTATGGCTCAAAAAAGGGGGGGGGGGGGTAAAAAAAAACGTGAGGACAAAGGGGAGTCGAGGCGGCGGCGCCGCCGCCTGCACACACACACCCATCCTCGGGCCCTTGGGCGGCTGGGGAAGCCACACCAGACCCCGAAAAACAGCGGGCCGCTTCGCGCTCGGCTGCTGCCCAGCGGAACCGGCCCCCCGCTCTCTCGGCGGGCTCCGGCTTAAGGCCAGAGGAAAAAAAAAAAAAAAACGACGAGGTGGTCCTGCCGCCCTCACCCCTCCCTCGCATCACCGGGACCTCCGGGGCGAGAGAAAGCCACAGCAGGCTCCCAAAGCCCCCGGCCGTCTGCCTGTGGCACGCGCCAGCAGCAACGTCCGCCGTCATCGGGTTCCCTCCGGCACCGGGGAGAAGGAAGCCGCCGCAAAGACTGCACACCCCCCGCTACCCCGGCCCGTGCGCGTTCGAGTGCCGGCGACCGCCGCCGGTCGCCGGTCTTCGCCCTGCTCCGCGGCATACGCAGCGCTCCGCTCGGCCGGCCGACCCACGAGCGCTGGCAGCCGCTCCCTAGCCCTTCTCCGGAGGCGAGTCACCGCTCGCCCCTACAGTACGGACAGGTAAGGCGCCGCCCCTGGAGGGGTCGAAGAACGCCGCCACCTCCCAGCGGGGAGGCGCGCCAGCGACGCCGACTTTTACGATGAGGTAACTGGAGGCAGCGAAAAACAGCGACCCCTTCGGCAGCTCGGAGGAGGTGGTGACGACAACAGGTCTACCCGTCACCCCCGGAAATGCGCCTAAGTCCCGCCGGAGCCGGGTAGACCTGGCCGCCGCCGTCGCGCGCCACCTGCCGGGACGAGACGGCGGCCAAGTCGCCCGCCGGAGCCGGGTAGACCTGGCCGCCGCCGTCGCGCGCCACCTGCCGGGACGAGACGGCGTCCAAGTCCCGCCGGAGCCGGGTAGACCTGGCGGCCGAGTCGCCCGCCGGAGCCGGGTAGACCTGGCGGCCGAGTCGCCCGCCGGAGCCGGGTAGACCTGGCGGCCGAGTCGCCCGCCGGAGCCGGGTAGACCTGGCCGCCGCCGTCGCGCGCC
>NW_028128532.1:0-64428 GCF_965231255.1 Vanellus vanellus | reverse complement strand
CCTAGATCTACTCTGTTACATAAAGGATTTTAGACTATAAAAAGGTGTGTCCCAGAGCCCATTTTTGGCTCTATCGTCCTCTCTCTGCCGGGCTGCCCGCCCCTTTTCTTTACCTGCTCGGTCTCTCCCCTTCAGCTCCTCGAGGTTTTCCGGTATTCCTCAGGCTTATATTTACCCTAAATATATCTATGTCTGTGTGTAAATGGGTACATAGATGAAATGTCTATTCTCTGTAAGGTTTTTGAAATGCAAGGAAAGCCTGTTTATAGAAAGCACTTAAAACCTCAACACACGGCCCTGCACCCCTCCCCATTTTTTTTTTTTTTGAAGACGTAAAAGTGCTTTTAAAAGCTGCCCCTTTCCCTTCTCCCCCTTTTCCCATCCCAATTTGGGGCTGCTTTCCCCTGCCGGGCCGTGCACACAGAGCAGGAGTTGCCACCACAGCACAAAAATACCCCGAAGCCCTGCTTCTGGGTCTGCATTGGGGAGAAAAAACCCAATTTTCTGTTTTGGGAAAAAAAGGGAAAAAAAAAAAAAAAAAAAAAAAAAGAAGAAAAAAATCTCCCAATTGGGTGCTCCTGGGCAAGCCCCATGCACCTGTATTGGTGCAGCTGGAAAGCAAAAAACCCCACCCCTTTTTCACGCACAGAAGCAAAAATCCCCAATTTCTGCGTGGTGGATAAGCGCTGAAAAGCCCCAAACCTGAGCATTGTGGAAAAGTGAAGACACTCCCACCCCGATGCGAGGAAAAGGTGGGTGCAGTGGTGGCAGTTTGGTGGCCGTGGCAGGGCCGGTTCCAGGGTGGGTGAGTTCCGCAGAGTGGGGTGCCCCCCGTGAGTCACCCGCTGGGGTTATCCCGGCCGGGTCCCCTGGGGGAGGTCCGTCCCCGTCCTGGCCCCCCCCCACCCCCACGCAGGGGGGGTTGTAGCCCTCCTTAGTCCCGCCCCCCCGCCCCGCCTCTTGTTTCCATAGGCACTGCCCCCGCTGTGCTGCCGCGCCTCCCGTGCTTGGCTGGCCCCGCCTCCCTCCGCGAGAGCCCCGCCTCTCACCCCGGCTCCTCCTCCATCCTCTCCGAGGCCCCGCCTCCCAGGCTCTGCATAGCCGTACTCGGCCCCGCCTCCCCCCGCCCTTGCGGCGGGGAGGTGCGCGTGCGCCGTACGGCGCGCCTCTGACTGCTCTCGCTGCTGCCACCAGGCGACCAAAACCCGGTCCTGCACCCGGGGAGCCGCCGATGCGCAGTCCAGCGGGGGTTTTGCACGCTCGCTGCTGCCACGGCGCGACCGAGCGCCGGTACTGCAGGCGGGATCCGCGCATGCGTGCTACAGCGCGATTGTCTGCGCTCGCATCTGCCGCCTGGCGGCCGCAATCCGGTACTGCAGCCGGACGGCCGCGCACGCGCAGTACAGCGCTCTCGTGGGCCCTGCCTCCTACTCCGCCTCGGCCGCGCCTCCCGCCCTCCTCGGCCCCTCCCCTCCGCTCGTCACGGCCCCGCCTCCCGTCCCTCCTCGGCCCCGCCTCCACGCTCGACCCGGCCCCTCCTCCCTGGCCTCTCCCGCCCCGCCTCCCTCGTCTCGGCCACGCCTCCCCGCCCGCCTCGGCCCCGCCCTGCAGCGCCGGCCCCGCACGGGCCGTTGCCGGGCACCGGCCCCGGCGGCGGGGGAGGGCCAGGACCACCGGGGAGCCCAGCGGGCTCGTTCGGCGCGCGCGGGGGTGTCTCCCGCCCGCTGGCCGCCCGGCGGTGGCGGGGCGGGGGCTTCAAACCGCTGCCTGCGGCAGGCTGCCGGCCCGCTGGAGGCGAACCGGCTCCGGGTAGCCCCCGGGCGTTACCCGAGAGCTGACGGAAGGCAAGAGGGGACGAAGGCGCAACGGGTTTATTTTGTGCCGTCGCACGCAAATCCATCCAGTTTTGAAGAAGAAAAGGCCGGGGTTTGGTAAATCCGCCCCCCCCCCACCTCCCCCCCACACACACTCCGCGCCGCGCAGGCGCGACCGCACCTGCCCGTCGCCCCGGCAACGGCCCCGCGCAGCTGCCGCTGCCTCTTCACCGTGGCAACCGCTCCCGAGCGGATAGGCGGGAGGGCGGGCCAATCACAGCGCGGGAGTCGCGCTTCGATTGGTCGGATCGCCTCGCCTGGGTGGGGCGCGGTGGGGATTGACGGCAGCACCGAGCCAATGGAGCAGGGGCTCTCAAGGAGGGGTGCGAGCGGCGGCCAATGGGCGCGCGGCGTGGGCGGGCCGGGACGCTCCGGAAGCCCAGGGGTCGTGCGGAAAATGGCGCCCAGTTCGGAATCGGAGCGGGGCGTCCTGGGGGGAAAGCGCAGCCCGGCGGGCAGGTGCTGTAGCGGGCCCGGCCCGCGGGCCTGTCGCGAGGCAGCTGAGAGCGCGTCAAGGTGAGCGGGGGGCGGTGGGCAACGATGCGGGAAGGCCTGAGGGGGTCCCGAGGGAACATGGCGGGGGGGCTGTAGAGGACCCGGAGGGATGATGGGGCGGGGCGCTGGGCGGGGGCCTTGAGGGAGGCTGGGGGAACGGGGGGCCTGAGGGGGGGCACTGTAGGCTCGGAGCGGGGGTGGCTGGGTCCGGCTCCCCGCGGGGTGCCTTCGGCCTGGGGGGTTCGGGGTGCGGGGCTGGTGGTGCCGGAGAAATAAAGGCCGAACGGGCGATAGCGAAGCGGCGCCCGAGCCGTGCTGGCGCTTTCCCGCAGCAGGGGTCGGGCCCTCCGCACTTGCCCAGAGCTCCCCAAAAGTGTCTGCGGGCCCTGGGGGTGGCGAGCTGTGGGGTGGCTGCGCTCGGCCCGGCCCTCAGCATGGCTCGCGGGGGCTGCCGAGGGGGTGAGGAAGCAGAGAGGGTGAGCTGGTTTGGGGCCCAAAACGGAGAGCAGGTCTTCTGCCCCGGGGGCTGGAAAGCAGGCTCCTGGGGCTGGTTTTGGGCTCAGAAACAGAGAGAGTTGTGTGGGTTTGGGCTGAGGAGCGGGGGTCCAGTCCTGCGTTTTTGGGGCTTGAGAACGGGCCCAGCAGCTGAGGTTATGGGCTCAGAAAGGGGCACTAAATGAGCCGGTTTAGGGGCCAAGAGCGGATTCCAGTTTGGCTGGTTTTGCAGGGGCCGGGAGGGGGGGAGGCAGAGAGGGGCGGGAGGGCGTTGAGGGCTGCGGGGAAAAGCACGGGATGGGCGAGGTGCGCGGACCCTCCCCGGAGGTGGGGGTCCGGTCCCCACTCGGGTGGGAACCCGAGCTCAGGAGGCCGGCGTGCAGCAGGCTGAACTCGGTGTCTGCGGGGGTCTCGTAGGGGGGGGTGGGCGGGGGTGGGAAGGTGCTTTGCAGACCCGGCACGCCCTTTTCTCTTTGAATCCTGCGCTTCTTTGGACATTGCTTAGCGCAGTCATGAAGTAGTTAATCATAGAAACGTACGGATATTTGTACCGTGTAAAGCCTAACACTCAAGTCAGGATGCTGATTGGTTGACGACCTGGTCAAAAGCCCGGCCTGTTGCAAATAGGGGGAGCTCATAAGGAGGAGCTGAAATCAGCTGGAGCTTCAGGGCAGAGCCGGGGCTTCAATTAGCCAGAGCCTGGCAAGCAGGAGCTGGAGGAGGTGGGGTGTCCGTCCTCTGTCCGGAGCACGCATTAGCCGGAGCGTGTGTTGGCTGGAGCACCCCCGTGCCGGACTGCACTCCCCACACGGCTGAAGAGCGGCCGGACGCAGGCCGGGCTGTCATAAGCGGGGGCCTCGGGGCAGCGGGGCGGCAACTGGTTCTTCTGCCAACGGGGAGCCCGGCCTCTTGCTGGGGGGGTTAAATCCCTGCCAGGCGCCTGTCTGGGCCCCGCTCCCGAGGGCAGAGGTGGGGTGGGGGTCCCCCGGCTTGTGCCCGTTGGCTGGCTGTGACAAACAGGGTCATTTCTCGCCTCCTCTTTTCCCAGTGTCCCCTTGTGTGTCCCGGGAAGAAAATCCTGCTGGGTTGGGGTTGATTCCGCCGACTGCTCAGGTAAGGGCAGGCGTGGGGCTGGGGGGGGGCGGGGAGAAACGTTTGCGAGTTCAGGGGCGCTACAGGTACTCCACGTCAAGCGGGCAGAAAAGGCAAATTTGCAAATTTTTCCCGATGCCCCTTCCCGGGTGGGGAGGGGTCGTCGGGTGATAGAACGATTGTCTAAAAGGCAGTAAATTGTTACGGGTCTCTCAAACCGTAACAGATATTTAGACCTAACAGAGGGGTTTCGGAAGGGAAGGAGAAAACGTTCTCAGCCCTGACAGAAAACAGGCAGACCCTCTTCTCTGTCTGCGGCTTTCCTGTGCGCTCGAGATGAAGCTGTTTTATTTTTCTCCCTTGTGCCTGCTCTTAATATCTCTGAAGCTGCTGCTGCGGGTTTGCAGTTTGTGTTACTGTGTGTTTGTGGAGTTCTAGTTACGGATATCTTCTGCTGTGGCCGAGTGTCAGGAGGCGGTTTTCAGTTTAAAGCTTCAGAAATGGCATCCCCTGAAATTGGAGTAGGTGAAGCTGATCCTGCGTGTGCGGCTGCGCTCGCGGGGATCCTCGGGGGCTCCTCGTACAAAGAGCGAGGTGCGCGTGGGCACCGGCTGGGTTGCGCTGGGGTCTGGGCGCGTGCCGTACTGCTGCTTTTGGGAGATGGCAGAGAGCGCGTGCCCGGTAAGGCCGAGGGCAGTCAAAAGCTGGCAGGACCCCTGAGCAGGTTTGGTGGCGCAACGGCAGTTTCAAAAGCTCTTGACCGTTTGGAGAAAGGGCCTGGGAAAATCATTGCTTTTTTGGAAGGAGGCGGTAGAGCGGGACGGTGGGTTGCTGTACCCTTTAACAAAAATCTTCACCTTGGGCCGCCTAGGGTGAGGAAGTCTTGGCTGTACATAGGCTTGAGAAAACGTACCTGTCCGTGTCTGTCGCCTGCGTGCAGCCGGGAAGGTGTCTCTAGTGCAACTGAAGCTGCCGGTGAGTCAACGGAAGGTAAATGCAAGAGCTCTAGTGGCCCGCACCAAGAAGCGTCCCAGAGGTGATGCCGAGTACTTTTTCCTCTGCTCAGCTGTCGTCTGGGCCAACCTGCAGGGAAGAAGGCAGCTTGAGATTCCTCCCCAGCTTTACGCTAAAGGGTTTTTCCCTCTCTCGGCAGATTGTCAACGGCCAGCCTTTCTCCGCAGTCGCCCTTTCTTCTGCCGTGACGGTACGGGACAGACGGAGAGGATCCAGAGTGGTCTGCGAGGACGAGGTACGTCTCCCGTGTGCGTCTGCCTTTTTCCTAAGGTCCTTGTCGTGTGGACTTTGAAGGTAACGTGAAGGATGTGCCGACTTTCCCCCTGTAGTTTTTCGATGAAATATTTGAACGTGAATACTAAAAATAAGGTGTGTTCTGGAGCATGTTGCGCCCATGCAAAGCTTGCTTCCCTCTGCTTATTTTCTCCTCCCGAAAGCATAATCTCTTTCTGTGTGCTTACCGTTAACTGGCACTGTGCACTGGTGTTTTCGTGGTAAAAGCTTTATGCTTCTTCAGTCCACAAGTTTCTAAAGTATCTTCTAGTAGTACTGGAAAACCTTACTGAGATGCTAGCCTCTGTACAAAAAGCAGGCAAGGTCAGAGAAGAGGCATGGACAAAGAGGGGTGACTTCTGCGTGTTTTCCGGGCTTTGCCAAGAAGCGTTACAGCCTTGTAAGTGGTGACAGCGAGTCCCGATGTGCTTTTGGCGAGCTACTGCTTCCCAAATGTCCTTTTTCGGCACCAAGACTTTGCACTCACTCTCTTGTTCATTTTTTTTTTTTTTTTTTTTTTTTAAACAAATTGCACTTCCTTCCAAAAGCCCAAGCACAGCCCGTCTTCCGAATTTGGTGGCATCGCCGGTCTTTGGGTTCTCAGTCGTAACAGGCGAGATATCATCAAAACACGTTCCTCTGCGCGTTCAGCAAAGCTGAAAGCATCAGCCCATCTGCCGGTCCTTTTTGGTAGCCTTATGGATTGCGGGAGCGGGGATTTGATTTCCCCCCTCTCACCCCCGGTAAAACCATATGGGGGATTTTTCATCTTGCTGATTTTTCTATCCTAAATTAAACTTTAAAAAAGGTTAAAACTGTAGAATTTACAAACGGACTTGCGTTGTTTAAACTGCAGCTGCCAAATGGCTGTAGCATACAATGTATTCGGTGTACTTTGGCAATGAGGTATTTGTTCTAAAGCTTTAAAAACAGGGCCGTTTTTTAAATTACATTTAAACGTTTAGCAAAAGCAATGTTTAAAACCAAATGTTTAAACAAAGGATACGTTTAAAAAGAGGCAACTGAATGTGAGCGGGGCTTTATTGCCAACCTTGAGACGCAGCACTCTGAAGTTCTTGATTTCTGTCTGGCTGTCAGCGGCGCGTTTCCCCGGCGGTTCAGTAGCATCTCTCCTGGGCAGGGCAGCCGGCCAGATGTCCCTGCTAATTGTGCAGCACCCAACCCCCCCCCGGCTCCCCCCCCCTCCCCGAGTCAAATTATAGCTGTGTATTTTGGGGATGGATAGTTTAATGGTATGGATTGACAGCTGGGCAAGTTCATTTAGTGCCAAAGGAAAGTCAAGTAATCTTGTCGTATAAGTATTTTTATTGCAGAGAGAGAGAGAGAGAGAGATATCTCTAAGCATACGTGCACCTCTTCAGCATAGAGTGAAGGACTGATGTTTGTTCTTCCTTGTTCATTGCACTCTTCAGAGTTTTACCCTTCCCTTTTGGCTGTACTGACCCAGCAAGGTGTGCAGCAGTAGCGGCGGCGGCGGTGCGAGGGCTGTAGCTGTTTGAGGGGGTCCGTCACGTCGATTCTGGTCACGGCCCAGCCCTGTGCAGCAGCCTGGCAGGTGGAGGTCCCCGCGGCAGCGCCGTAAGGAAGGGAGGAGGGGTTTCCCAGGGCCAGCCCGAGGGTTTACTGTTGTGCTCAGAATGGCACCACTTAGTCTTAATACTGACCGGAAGAGTTCCAGTCGCTCTGGCTTTGAAAGGCCGCGCTGTAGTTTGCGCTGAGCTGTTTCCCTGGAGTCCTCCTGTAGCTCAGCTGCTGTCCTGTCCCGTCCCTCGGTGTGAGGGAATTCCTCTGCTTTCTTCTGTGCTCTTTGTTAATCTGCTGAAATATAATTGGGCCTTTTTGTGTTTCAGGTGTCTCGCCGTACAGTTCTGGCGCAGCTCAGTAGACTCCCCCGCCGAGGTTTGCCTGCCGGTGGTTGAGCGCCCCGAGGGGATGGGGCCAGCCCTGGGTTCGGTGGCTCTGTGCCCTTTTTTGAGGGGGGAATCAAAAGGGTGTGTGTGTGTGTGGGGGGGTGGGTAGTGATGTCGTTTGGGGCAGCCTAAGGTCCCCGGGGGAGTGGCGGCGGTGATGCTGCGGAGGAGCAGGTGAGTGGGGGATGGGGGGGGTCACATGGGGGTCGCCTGAAAAGAGGCGGATCACAGCCCCAAACTGTCTGCAAATTCGTGCGGGGGGAGGATTAGCAGACTTTACAACCCCTAAATATGGGTGTGGGGCATTGAAATAAAGAAAAATCTCACATTTTAGTCTCTATTAATAAGTGAATATTCATTTCTTCATGTAGGAGGAGTTCAAAATAAACCCCTAGATCTACTCTGTTACATAAAGGATTTTAGACTATAAAAAGGTGTGTCCCAGAGCCCATTTTTGGCTCTATCGTCCTCTCTCTGCCGGGCTGCCCGCCCCTTTTCTTTACCTGCTCGGTCTCTCCCCTTCAGCTCCTCGAGGTTTTCCGGTATTCCTCAGGCTTATATTTACCCTAAATATATCTATGTCTGTGTGTAAATGGGTACATAGATGAAATGTCTATTCTCTGTAAGGTTTTTGAAATGCAAGGAAAGCCTGTTTATAGAAAGCACTTAAAACCTCAACACACGGCCCTGCACCCCTCCCCATTTTTTTTTTTTTTGAAGATGTAAAAGTGCTTTTAAAAGCTGCCCCTTTCCCTTCTCCCCCTTTTCCCATCCCAATTTGGGGCTGCTTTCCCCTGCCGGGCCGTGCACACAGAGCAGGAGTTGCCACCACAGCACAAAAATACCCCGAAGCCCTGCTTCTGGGTCTGCATTGGGGAGAAAAAACCCAATTTTCTGTTTTGGGAAAAAAAGGGAAAAAAAAAAAAAAAAAAAAAAAAAAAAGAAGAAAAAAATCTCCCAATTGGGTGCTCCTGGGCAAGCCCCATGCACCTGTATTGGTGCAGCTGGAAAGCAAAAAACCCCACCCCTTTTTCACGCACAGAAGCAAAAATCCCCAATTTCTGCGTGGTGGATAAGCGCTGAAAAGCCCCAAACCTGAGCATTGTGGAAAAGTGAAGACACTCCCACCCCGATGCGAGGAAAAGGTGGGTGCAGTGGTGGCAGTTTGGTGGCCGTGGCAGGGCCGGTTCCAGGGTGGGTGAGTTCCGCAGAGTGGGGTGCCCCCCGTGAGTCACCCGCTGGGGTTATCCCGGCCGGGTCCCCTGGGGGAGGTCCGTCCCCGTCCTGGCCCCCCCCCCCCCCCCCCAAGCAGGGGGGGTTGTAGCCCTCCTTAGTCCCGCCCCCCCGCCCCGCCTCTTGTTTCCATAGGCACTGCCCCCGCTGTGCTGCCGCGCCTCCCGTGCTTGGCTGGCCCCGCCTCCCTCCGCGAGAGCCCCGCCTCTCACCCCGGCTCCTCCTCCATCCTCTCCGAGGCCCCGCCTCCCAGGCTCTGCATAGCCGTACTCGGCCCCGCCTCCCCCCGCCCTTGCGGCGGGGAGGTGCGCGTGCGCCGTACGGCGCGCCTCTGACTGCTCTCGCTGCTGCCACCAGGCGACCAAAACCCGGTCCTGCACCCGGGGAGCCGCCGATGCGCAGTCCAGCGGGGGTTTTGCACGCTCGCTGCTGCCACGGCGCGACCGAGCGCCGGTACTGCAGGCGGGATCCGCGCATGCGTGCTACAGCGCGATTGTCTGCGCTCGCATCTGCCGCCTGGCGGCCGCAATCCGGTACTGCAGCCGGACGGCCGCGCACGCGCAGTACAGCGCTCTCGTGGGCCCTGCCTCCTACTCCGCCTCGGCCGCGCCTCCCGCCCTCCTCGGCCCCTCCCCTCCGCTCGTCACGGCCCCGCCTCCCGTCCCTCCTCGGCCCCGCCTCCACGCTCGACCCGGCCCCTCCTCCCTGGCCTCTCCCGCCCCGCCTCCCTCGTCTCGGCCACGCCTCCCCGCCCGCCTCGGCCCCGCCCTGCAGCGCCGGCCCCGCACGGGCCGTTGCCGGGCACCGGCCCCGGCGGCGGGGGAGGGCCAGGACCACCGGGGAGCCCAGCGGGCTCGTTCGGCGCGCGCGGGGGTGTCTCCCGCCCGCTGGCCGCCCGGCGGTGGCGGGGCGGGGGCTTCAAACCGCTGCCTGCGGCAGGCTGCCGGCCCGCTGGAGGCGAACCGGCTCCGGGTAGCCCCCGGGCGTTACCCGAGAGCTGACGGAAGGCAAGAGGGGACGAAGGCGCAACGGGTTTATTTTGTGCCGTCGCACGCAAATCCATCCAGTTTTGAAGAAGAAAAGGCCGGGGTTTGGTAAATCCGCCCCCCCCCCACCTCCCCCCCACACACACTCCGCGCCGCGCAGGCGCGACCGCACCTGCCCGTCGCCCCGGCAACGGCCCCGCGCAGCTGCCGCTGCCTCTTCACCGTGGCAACCGCTCCCGAGCGGATAGGCGGGAGGGCGGGCCAATCACAGCGCGGGAGTCGCGCTTCGATTGGTCGGATCGCCTCGCCTGGGTGGGGCGCGGTGGGGATTGACGGCAGCACCGAGCCAATGGAGCAGGGGCTCTCAAGGAGGGGTGCGAGCGGCGGCCAATGGGCGCGCGGCGTGGGCGGGCCGGGACGCTCCGGAAGCCCAGGGGTCGTGCGGAAAATGGCGCCCAGTTCGGAATCGGAGCGGGGCGTCCTGGGGGGAAAGCGCAGCCCGGCGGGCAGGTGCTGTAGCGGGCCCGGCCCGCGGGCCTGTCGCGAGGCAGCTGAGAGCGCGTCAAGGTGAGCGGGGGGCGGTGGGCAACGATGCGGGAAGGCCTGAGGGGGTCCCGAGGGAACATGGCGGGGGGGCTGTAGAGGACCCGGAGGGATGATGGGGCGGGGCGCTGGGCGGGGGCCTTGAGGGAGGCTGGGGGAACGGGGGGCCTGAGGGGGGGCACTGTAGGCTCGGAGCGGGGGTGGCTGGGTCCGGCTCCCCGCGGGGTGCCTTCGGCCTGGGGGGTTCGGGGTGCGGGGCTGGTGGTGCCGGAGAAATAAAGGCCGAACGGGCGATAGCGAAGCGGCGCCCGAGCCGTGCTGGCGCTTTCCCGCAGCAGGGGTCGGGCCCTCCGCACTTGCCCAGAGCTCCCCAAAAGTGTCTGCGGGCCCTGGGGGTGGCGAGCTGTGGGGTGGCTGCGCTCGGCCCGGCCCTCAGCATGGCTCGCGGGGGCTGCCGAGGGGGTGAGGAAGCAGAGAGGGTGAGCTGGTTTGGGGCCCGAAACGGAGAGCAGGTCTTCTGCCCCGGGGGCTGGAAAGCAGGCTCCTGGGGCTGGTTTTGGGCTCAGAAACAGAGAGAGTTGTGTGGGTTTGGGCTGAGGAGCGGGGGTCCAGTCCTGCGTTTTTGGGGCTTGAGAACGGGCCCAGCAGCTGAGGTTATGGGCTCAGAAAGGGGCACTAAATGAGCCGGTTTAGGGGCCAAGAGCGGATTCCAGTTTGGCTGGTTTTGCAGGGGCCGGGAGGGGGGGAGGCAGAGAGGGGCGGGAGGGCGTTGAGGGCTGCGGGGAAAAGCACGGGATGGGCGAGGTGCGCGGACCCTCCCCGGAGGTGGGGGTCCGGTCCCCACTCGGGTGGGAACCCGAGCTCAGGAGGCCGGCGTGCAGCAGGCTGAACTCGGTGTCTGCGGGGGTCTCGTAGGGGGGGGTGGGCGGGGGTGGGAAGGTGCTTTGCAGACCCGGCACGCCCTTTTCTCTTTGAATCCTGCGCTTCTTTGGACATTGCTTAGCGCAGTCATGAAGTAGTTAATCATAGAAACGTACGGATATTTGTACCGTGTAAAGCCTAACACTCAAGTCAGGATGCTGATTGGTTGACGACCTGGTCAAAAGCCCGGCCTGTTGCAAATAGGGGGAGCTCATAAGGAGGAGCTGAAATCAGCTGGAGCTTCAGGGCAGAGCCGGGGCTTCAATTAGCCAGAGCCTGGCAAGCAGGAGCTGGAGGAGGTGGGGTGTCCGTCCTCTGTCCGGAGCACGCATTAGCCGGAGCGTGTGTTGGCTGGAGCACCCCCGTGCCGGACTGCGCTCCCCACACGGCTGAAGAGCGGCCGGACGCAGGCCGGGCTGTCATAAGCGGGGGCCTCGGGGCAGCGGGGCGGCAACTGGTTCTTCTGCCAACGGGGAGCCCGGCCTCTTGCTGGGGGGGTTAAATCCCTGCCAGGCGCCTGTCTGGGCCCCGCTCCCGAGGGCAGAGGTGGGGTGGGGGTCCCCCGGCTTGTGCCCGTTGGCTGGCTGTGACAAACAGGGTCATTTCTCGCCTCCTCTTTTCCCAGTGTCCCCTTGTGTGTCCCGGGAAGAAAATCCTGCTGGGTTGGGGTTGATTCCGCCGACTGCTCAGGTAAGGGCAGGCGTGGGGCTGGGGGGGGGCGGGGAGAAACGTTTGCGAGTTCAGGGGCGCTACAGGTACTCCACGTCAAGCGGGCAGAAAAGGCAAATTTGCAAATTTTTCCCGATGCCCCTTCCCGGGTGGGGAGGGGTCGTCGGGTGATAGAACGATTGTCTAAAAGGCAGTAAATTGTTACGGGTCTCTCAAACCGTAACAGATATTTAGACCTAACAGAGGGGTTTCGGAAGGGAAGGAGAAAACGTTCTCAGCCCTGACAGAAAACAGGCAGACCCTCTTCTCTGTCTGCGGCTTTCCTGTGCGCTCGAGATGAAGCTGTTTTATTTTTCTCCCTTGTGCCTGCTCTTAATATCTCTGAAGCTGCTGCTGCGGGTTTGCAGTTTGTGTTACTGTGTGTTTGTGGAGTTCTAGTTACGGATATCTTCTGCTGTGGCCGAGTGTCAGGAGGCGGTTTTCAGTTTAAAGCTTCAGAAATGGCATCCCCTGAAATTGGAGTAGGTGAAGCTGATCCTGCGTGTGCGGCTGCGCTCGCGGGGATCCTCGGGGGCTCCTCGTACAAAGAGCGAGGTGCGCGTGGGCACCGGCTGGGTTGCGCTGGGGTCTGGGCGCGTGCCGTACTCCTGCTTTTGGGAGATGGCAGAGAGCGCGTGCCCGGTAAGGCCGAGGGCAGTCAAAAGCTGGCAGGACCCCTGAGCAGGTTTGGTGGCGCAACGGCAGTTTCAAAAGCTCTTGACCGTTTGGAGAAAGGGCCTGGGAAAATCATTGCTTTTTTGGAAGGAGGCGGTAGAGCGGGACGGTGGGTTGCTGTACCCTTTAACAAAAATCTTCACCTTGGGCCGCCTAGGGTGAGGAAGTCTTGGCTGTACATAGGCTTGAGAAAACGTACCTGTCCGTGTCTGTCGCCTGCGTGCAGCCGGGAAGGTGTCTCTAGTGCAACTGAAGCTGCCGGTGAGTCAACGGAAGGTAAATGCAAGAGCTCTAGTGGCCCGCACCAAGAAGCGTCCCAGAGGTGATGCCGAGTACTTTTTCCTCTGCTCAGCTGTCGTCTGGGCCAACCTGCAGGGAAGAAGGCAGCTTGAGATTCCTCCCCAGCTTTACGCTAAAGGGTTTTTCCCTCTCTCGGCAGATTGTCAACGGCCAGCCTTTCTCCGCAGTCGCCCTTTCTTCTGCCGTGACGGTACGGGACAGACGGAGAGGATCCAGAGTGGTCTGCGAGGACGAGGTACGTCTCCCGTGTGCGTCTGCCTTTTTCCTAAGGTCCTTGTCGTGTGGACTTTGAAGGTAACGTGAAGGATGTGCCGACTTTCCCCCTGTAGTTTTTCGATGAAATATTTGAACGTGAATACTAAAAATAAGGTGTGTTCTGGAGCATGTTGCGCCCATGCAAAGCTTGCTTCCCTCTGCTTATTTTCTCCTCCCGAAAGCATAATCTCTTTCTGTGTGCTTACCGTTAACTGGCACTGTGCACTGGTGTTTTCGTGGTAAAAGCTTTATGCTTCTTCAGTCCACAAGTTTCTAAAGTATCTTCTAGTAGTACTGGAAAACCTTACTGAGATGCTAGCCTCTGTACAAAAAGCAGGCAAGGTCAGAGAAGAGGCATGGACAAAGAGGGGTGACTTCTGCGTGTTTTCCGGGCTTTGCCAAGAAGTGTTACAGCCTTGTAAGTGGTGACAGCGAGTCCCGATGTGCTTTTGGCGAGCTACTGCTTCCCAAATGTCCTTTTTCGGCACCAAGACTTTGCACTCACTCTCTTGTTCATTTTTTTTTTTTTTTTTTTTTTTTTTAAACAAATTGCACTTCCTTCCAAAAGCCCAAGCACAGCCCGTCTTCCGAATTTGGTGGCATCGCCGGTCTTTGGGTTCTCAGTCGTAACAGGCGAGATATCATCAAAACACGTTCCTCTGCGCGTTCAGCAAAGCTGAAAGCATCAGCCCATCTGCCGGTCCTTTTTGGTAGCCTTATGGATTGCGGGAGCGGGGATTTGATTTCCCCCCTCTCACCCCCGGTAAAACCATATGGGGGATTTTTCATCTTGCTGATTTTTCTATCCTAAATTAAACTTTAAAAAAGGTTAAAACTGTAGAATTTACAAACGGACTTGCGTTGTTTAAACTGCAGCTGCCAAATGGCTGTAGCATACAATGTATTCGGTGTACTTTGGCAATGAGGTATTTGTTCTAAAGCTTTAAAAACAGGGCCGTTTTTTAAATTACATTTAAACGTTTAGCAAAAGCAATGTTTAAAACCAAATGTTTAAACAAAGGATACGTTTAAAAAGAGGCAACTGAATGTGAGCGGGGCTTTATTGCCAACCTTGAGACGCAGCGCTCTGAAGTTCTTGATTTCTGTCTGGCTGTCAGCGGCGCGTTTCCCCGGCGGTTCAGTAGCATCTCTCCTGGGCAGGGCAGCCGGCCAGATGTCCCTGCTAATTGTGCAGCACCCAACCCCCCCCCGGCTCCCCCCCCCTCCCCGAGTCAAATTATAGCTGTGTATTTTGGGGATGGATAGTTTAATGGTATGGATTGACAGCTGGGCAAGTTCATTTAGTGCCAAAGGAAAGTCAAGTAATCTTGTCGTATAAGTATTTTTATTGCAGAGAGAGAGAGAGAGAGAGATATCTCTAAGCATACGTGCACCTCTTCAGCATAGAGTGAAGGACTGATGTTTGTTCTTCCTTGTTCATTGCACTCTTCAGAGTTTTACCCTTCCCTTTTGGCTGTACTGACCCAGCAAGGTGTGCAGCAGTAGCGGCGGCGGCGGTGCGAGGGCTGTAGCTGTTTGAGGGGGTCCGTCACGTCGATTCTGGTCACGGCCCAGCCCTGTGCAGCAGCCTGGCAGGTGGAGGTCCCCGCGGCAGCGCCGTAAGGAAGGGAGGAGGGGTTTCCCAGGGCCAGCCCGAGGGTTTACTGTTGTGCTCAGAATGGCACCACTTAGTCTTAATACTGACCGGAAGAGTTACAGTCGCTCTGGCTTTGAAAGGCCGCGCTGTAGTTTGCGCTGAGCTGTTTCCCTGGAGTCCTCCTGTAGCTCAGCTGCTGTCCTGTCCCGTCCCTCGGTGTGAGGGAATTCCTCTGCTTTCTTCTGTGCTCTTTGTTAATCTGCTGAAATATAATTGGGCCTTTTTGTGTTTCAGGTGTCTCGCCGTACAGTTCTGGCGCAGCTCAGTAGACTCCCCCGCCGAGGTTTGCCTGCCGGTGGTTGAGCGCCCCGAGGGGATGGGGCCAGCCCTGGGTTCGGTGGCTCTGTGCCCTTTTTTGAGGGGGGAATCAAAAGGGTGTGTGTGTGTGGGGGGGGGTGGGTAGTGATGTCGTTTGGGGCAGCCTAAGGTCCCCGGGGGAGTGGCGGCGGTGATGCTGCGGAGGAGCAGGTGAGTGGGGGATGGGGGGGGTCACATGGGGGTCGCCTGAAAAGAGGCGGATCACAGCCCCAAACTGTCTGCAAATTCGTGCGGGGGGAGGATTAGCAGACTTTACAACCCCTAAATATGGGTGTGGGGCATTGAAATAAAGAAAAATCTCACATTTTAGTCTCTATTAATAAGTGAATATTCATTTCTTCATGTAGGAGGAGTTCAAAATAAACCCCTAGATCTACTCTGTTACATAAAGGATTTTAGACTATAAAAAGGTGTGTCCCAGAGCCCATTTTTGGCTCTATCGTCCTCTCTCTGCCGGGCTGCCCGCCCCTTTTCTTTACCTGCTCGGTCTCTCCCCTTCAGCTCCTCGAGGTTTTCCGGTATTCCTCAGGCTTATATTTACCCTAAATATATCTATGTCTGTGTGTAAATGGGTACATAGATGAAATGTCTATTCTCTGTAAGGTTTTTGAAATGCAAGGAAAGCCTGTTTATAGAAAGCACTTAAAACCTCAACACACGGCCCTGCACCCCTCCCCATTTTTTTTTTTTTTGAAGACGTAAAAGTGCTTTTAAAAGCTGCCCCTTTCCCTTCTCCCCCTTTTCCCATCCCAATTTGGGGCTGCTTTCCCCTGCCGGGCCGTGCACACAGAGCAGGAGTTGCCACCACAGCACAAAAATACCCCGAAGCCCTGCTTCTGGGTCTGCATTGGGGAGAAAAAACCCAATTTTCTGTTTTGGGAAAAAAAGGGAAAAAAAAAAAAAAAAAAAAAAAAAAAGAAGAAAAAAATCTCCCAATTGGGTGCTCCTGGGCAAGCCCCATGCACCTGTATTGGTGCAGCTGGAAAGCAAAAAACCCCACCCCTTTTTCACGCACAGAAGCAAAAATCCCCAATTTCTGCGTGGTGGATAAGCGCTGAAAAGCCCCAAACCTGAGCATTGTGGAAAAGTGAAGACACTCCCACCCCGATGCGAGGAAAAGGTGGGTGCAGTGGTGGCAGTTTGGTGGCCGTGGCAGGGCCGGTTCCAGGGTGGGTGAGTTCCGCAGAGTGGGGTGCCCCCCGTGAGTCACCCGCTGGGGTTATCCCGGCCGGGTCCCCTGGGGGAGGTCCGTCCCCGTCCTGGCCCCCCCCCCCCCCCCCCCAAGCAGGGGGGGTTGTAGCCCTCCTTAGTCCCGCCCCCCCGCCCCGCCTCTTGTTTCCATAGGCACTGCCCCCGCTGTGCTGCCGCGCCTCCCGTGCTTGGCTGGCCCCGCCTCCCTCCGCGAGAGCCCCGCCTCTCACCCCGGCTCCTCCTCCATCCTCTCCGAGGCCCCGCCTCCCAGGCTCTGCATAGCCGTACTCGGCCCCGCCTCCCCCCGCCCTTGCGGCGGGGAGGTGCGCGTGCGCCGTACGGCGCGCCTCTGACTGCTCTCGCTGCTGCCACCAGGCGACCAAAACCCGGTCCTGCACCCGGGGAGCCGCCGATGCGCAGTCCAGCGGGGGTTTTGCACGCTCGCTGCTGCCACGGCGCGACCGAGCGCCGGTACTGCAGGCGGGATCCGCGCATGCGTGCTACAGCGCGATTGTCTGCGCTCGCATCTGCCGCCTGGCGGCCGCAATCCGGTACTGCAGCCGGACGGCCGCGCACGCGCAGTACAGCGCTCTCGTGGGCCCTGCCTCCTACTCCGCCTCGGCCGCGCCTCCCGCCCTCCTCGGCCCCTCCCCTCCGCTCGTCACGGCCCCGCCTCCCGTCCCTCCTCGGCCCCGCCTCCACGCTCGACCCGGCCCCTCCTCCCTGGCCTCTCCCGCCCCGCCTCCCTCGTCTCGGCCACGCCTCCCCGCCCGCCTCGGCCCCGCCCTGCAGCGCCGGCCCCGCACGGGCCGTTGCCGGGCACCGGCCCCGGCGGCGGGGGAGGGCCAGGACCACCGGGGAGCCCAGCGGGCTCGTTCGGCGCGCGCGGGGGTGTCTCCCGCCCGCTGGCCGCCCGGCGGTGGCGGGGCGGGGGCTTCAAACCGCTGCCTGCGGCAGGCTGCCGGCCCGCTGGAGGCGAACCGGCTCCGGGTAGCCCCCGGGCGTTACCCGAGAGCTGACGGAAGGCAAGAGGGGACGAAGGCGCAACGGGTTTATTTTGTGCCGTCGCACGCAAATCCATCCAGTTTTGAAGAAGAAAAGGCCGGGGTTTGGTAAATCCGCCCCCCCCCCACCTCCCCCCCACACACACTCCGCGCCGCGCAGGCGCGACCGCACCTGCCCGTCGCCCCGGCAACGGCCCCGCGCAGCTGCCGCTGCCTCTTCACCGTGGCAACCGCTCCCGAGCGGATAGGCGGGAGGGCGGGCCAATCACAGCGCGGGAGTCGCGCTTCGATTGGTCGGATCGCCTCGCCTGGGTGGGGCGCGGTGGGGATTGACGGCAGCACCGAGCCAATGGAGCAGGGGCTCTCAAGGAGGGGTGCGAGCGGCGGCCAATGGGCGCGCGGCGTGGGCGGGCCGGGACGCTCCGGAAGCCCAGGGGTCGTGCGGAAAATGGCGCCCAGTTCGGAATCGGAGCGGGGCGTCCTGGGGGGAAAGCGCAGCCCGGCGGGCAGGTGCTGTAGCGGGCCCGGCCCGCGGGCCTGTCGCGAGGCAGCTGAGAGCGCGTCAAGGTGAGCGGGGGGCGGTGGGCAACGATGCGGGAAGGCCTGAGGGGGTCCCGAGGGAACATGGCGGGGGGGCTGTAGAGGACCCGGAGGGATGATGGGGCGGGGCGCTGGGCGGGGGCCTTGAGGGAGGCTGGGGGAACGGGGGGCCTGAGGGGGGGCACTGTAGGCTCGGAGCGGGGGTGGCTGGGTCCGGCTCCCCGCGGGGTGCCTTCGGCCTGGGGGGTTCGGGGTGCGGGGCTGGTGGTGCCGGAGAAATAAAGGCCGAACGGGCGATAGCGAAGCGGCGCCCGAGCCGTGCTGGCGCTTTCCCGCAGCAGGGGTCGGGCCCTCCGCACTTGCCCAGAGCTCCCCAAAAGTGTCTGCGGGCCCTGGGGGTGGCGAGCTGTGGGGTGGCTGCGCTCGGCCCGGCCCTCAGCATGGCTCGCGGGGGCTGCCGAGGGGGTGAGGAAGCAGAGAGGGTGAGCTGGTTTGGGGCCCGAAATGGAGAGCAGGTCTTCTGCCCCGGGGGCTGGAAAGCAGGCTCCTGGGGCTGGTTTTGGGCTCAGAAACAGAGAGAGTTGTGTGGGTTTGGGCTGAGGAGCGGGGGTCCAGTCCTGCGTTTTTGGGGCTTGAGAACGGGCCCAGCAGCTGAGGTTATGGGCTCAGAAAGGGGCACTAAATGAGCCGGTTTAGGGGCCAAGAGCGGATTCCAGTTTGGCTGGTTTTGCAGGGGCCGGGAGGGGGGGAGGCAGAGAGGGGCGGGAGGGCGTTGAGGGCTGCGGGGAAAAGCACGGGATGGGCGAGGTGCGCGGACCCTCCCCGGAGGTGGGGGTCCGGTCCCCACTCGGGTGGGAACCCGAGCTCAGGAGGCCGGCGTGCAGCAGGCTGAACTCGGTGTCTGCGGGGGTCTCGTAGGGGGGGGTGGGCGGGGGTGGGAAGGTGCTTTGCAGACCCGGCACGCCCTTTTCTCTTTGAATCCTGCGCTTCTTTGGACATTGCTTAGCGCAGTCATGAAGTAGTTAATCATAGAAACGTACGGATATTTGTACCGTGTAAAGCCTAACACTCAAGTCAGGATGCTGATTGGTTGACGACCTGGTCAAAAGCCCGGCCTGTTGCAAATAGGGGGAGCTCATAAGGAGGAGCTGAAATCAGCTGGAGCTTCAGGGCAGAGCCGGGGCTTCAATTAGCCAGAGCCTGGCAAGCAGGAGCTGGAGGAGGTGGGGTGTCCGTCCTCTGTCCGGAGCACGCATTAGCCGGAGCGTGTGTTGGCTGGAGCACCCCCGTGCCGGACTGCGCTCCCCACACGGCTGAAGAGCGGCCGGACGCAGGCCGGGCTGTCATAAGCGGGGGCCTCGGGGCAGCGGGGCGGCAACTGGTTCTTCTGCCAACGGGGAGCCCGGCCTCTTGCTGGGGGGGTTAAATCCCTGCCAGGCGCCTGTCTGGGCCCCGCTCCCGAGGGCAGAGGTGGGGTGGGGGTCCCCCGGCTTGTGCCCGTTGGCTGGCTGTGACAAACAGGGTCATTTCTCGCCTCCTCTTTTCCCAGTGTCCCCTTGTGTGTCCCGGGAAGAAAATCCTGCTGGGTTGGGGTTGATTCCGCCGACTGCTCAGGTAAGGGCAGGCGTGGGGCTGGGGGGGGGCGGGGAGAAACGTTTGCGAGTTCAGGGGCGCTACAGGTACTCCACGTCAAGCGGGCAGAAAAGGCAAATTTGCAAATTTTTCCCGATGCCCCTTCCCGGGTGGGGAGGGGTCGTCGGGTGATAGAACGATTGTCTAAAAGGCAGTAAATTGTTACGGGTCTCTCAAACCGTAACAGATATTTAGACCTAACAGAGGGGTTTCGGAAGGGAAGGAGAAAACGTTCTCAGCCCTGACAGAAAACAGGCAGACCCTCTTCTCTGTCTGCGGCTTTCCTGTGCGCTCGAGATGAAGCTGTTTTATTTTTCTCCCTTGTGCCTGCTCTTAATATCTCTGAAGCTGCTGCTGCGGGTTTGCAGTTTGTGTTACTGTGTGTTTGTGGAGTTCTAGTTACGGATATCTTCTGCTGTGGCCGAGTGTCAGGAGGCGGTTTTCAGTTTAAAGCTTCAGAAATGGCATCCCCTGAAATTGGAGTAGGTGAAGCTGATCCTGCGTGTGCGGCTGCGCTCGCGGGGATCCTCGGGGGCTCCTCGTACAAAGAGCGAGGTGCGCGTGGGCACCGGCTGGGTTGCGCTGGGGTCTGGGCGCGTGCCGTACTGCTGCTTTTGGGAGATGGCAGAGAGCGCGTGCCCGGTAAGGCCGAGGGCAGTCAAAAGCTGGCAGGACCCCTGAGCAGGTTTGGTGGCGCAACGGCAGTTTCAAAAGCTCTTGACCGTTTGGAGAAAGGGCCTGGGAAAATCATTGCTTTTTTGGAAGGAGGCGGTAGAGCGGGACGGTGGGTTGCTGTACCCTTTAACAAAAATCTTCACCTTGGGCCGCCTAGGGTGAGGAAGTCTTGGCTGTACATAGGCTTGAGAAAACGTACCTGTCCGTGTCTGTCGCCTGCGTGCAGCCGGGAAGGTGTCTCTAGTGCAACTGAAGCTGCCGGTGAGTCAACGGAAGGTAAATGCAAGAGCTCTAGTGGCCCGCACCAAGAAGCGTCCCAGAGGTGATGCCGAGTACTTTTTCCTCTGCTCAGCTGTCGTCTGGGCCAACCTGCAGGGAAGAAGGCAGCTTGAGATTCCTCCCCAGCTTTACGCTAAAGGGTTTTTCCCTCTCTCGGCAGATTGTCAACGGCCAGCCTTTCTCCGCAGTCGCCCTTTCTTCTGCCGTGACGGTACGGGACAGACGGAGAGGATCCAGAGTGGTCTGCGAGGACGAGGTACGTCTCCCGTGTGCGTCTGCCTTTTTCCTAAGGTCCTTGTCGTGTGGACTTTGAAGGTAACGTGAAGGATGTGCCGACTTTCCCCCTGTAGTTTTTCGATGAAATATTTGAACGTGAATACTAAAAATAAGGTGTGTTCTGGAGCATGTTGCGCCCATGCAAAGCTTGCTTCCCTCTGCTTATTTTCTCCTCCCGAAAGCATAATCTCTTTCTGTGTGCTTACCGTTAACTGGCACTGTGCACTGGTGTTTTCGTGGTAAAAGCTTTATGCTTCTTCAGTCCACAAGTTTCTAAAGTATCTTCTAGTAGTACTGGAAAACCTTACTGAGATGCTAGCCTCTGTACAAAAAGCAGGCAAGGTCAGAGAAGAGGCATGGACAAAGAGGGGTGACTTCTGCGTGTTTTCCGGGCTTTGCCAAGAAGTGTTACAGCCTTGTAAGTGGTGACAGCGAGTCCCGATGTGCTTTTGGCGAGCTACTGCTTCCCAAATGTCCTTTTTCGGCACCAAGACTTTGCACTCACTCTCTTGTTCATTTTTTTTTTTTTTTTTTTTTTTTTAAACAAATTGCACTTCCTTCCAAAAGCCCAAGCACAGCCCGTCTTCCGAATTTGGTGGCATCGCCGGTCTTTGGGTTCTCAGTCGTAACAGGCGAGATATCATCAAAACACGTTCCTCTGCGCGTTCAGCAAAGCTGAAAGCATCAGCCCATCTGCCGGTCCTTTTTGGTAGCCTTATGGATTGCGGGAGCGGGGATTTGATTTCCCCCCTCTCACCCCCGGTAAAACCATATGGGGGATTTTTCATCTTGCTGATTTTTCTATCCTAAATTAAACTTTAAAAAAGGTTAAAACTGTAGAATTTACAAACGGACTTGCGTTGTTTAAACTGCAGCTGCCAAATGGCTGTAGCATACAATGTATTCGGTGTACTTTGGCAATGAGGTATTTGTTCTAAAGCTTTAAAAACAGGGCCGTTTTTTAAATTACATTTAAACGTTTAGCAAAAGCAATGTTTAAAACCAAATGTTTAAACAAAGGATACGTTTAAAAAGAGGCAACTGAATGTGAGCGGGGCTTTATTGCCAACCTTGAGACGCAGCGCTCTGAAGTTCTTGATTTCTGTCTGGCTGTCAGCGGCGCGTTTCCCCGGCGGTTCAGTAGCATCTCTCCTGGGCAGGGCAGCCGGCCAGATGTCCCTGCTAATTGTGCAGCACCCAACCCCCCCCCGGCTCCCCCCCCCTCCCCGAGTCAAATTATAGCTGTGTATTTTGGGGATGGATAGTTTAATGGTATGGATTGACAGCTGGGCAAGTTCATTTAGTGCCAAAGGAAAGTCAAGTAATCTTGTCGTATAAGTATTTTTATTGCAGAGAGAGAGAGAGAGAGAGATATCTCTAAGCATACGTGCACCTCTTCAGCATAGAGTGAAGGACTGATGTTTGTTCTTCCTTGTTCATTGCACTCTTCAGAGTTTTACCCTTCCCTTTTGGCTGTACTGACCCAGCAAGGTGTGCAGCAGTAGCGGCGGCGGCGGTGCGAGGGCTGTAGCTGTTTGAGGGGGTCCGTCACGTCGATTCTGGTCACGGCCCAGCCCTGTGCAGCAGCCTGGCAGGTGGAGGTCCCCGCGGCAGCGCCGTAAGGAAGGGAGGAGGGGTTTCCCAGGGCCAGCCCGAGGGTTTACTGTTGTGCTCAGAATGGCACCACTTAGTCTTAATACTGACCGGAAGAGTTCCAGTCGCTCTGGCTTTGAAAGGCCGCGCTGTAGTTTGCGCTGAGCTGTTTCCCTGGAGTCCTCCTGTAGCTCAGCTGCTGTCCTGTCCCGTCCCTCGGTGTGAGGGAATTCCTCTGCTTTCTTCTGTGCTCTTTGTTAATCTGCTGAAATATAATTGGGCCTTTTTGTGTTTCAGGTGTCTCGCCGTACAGTTCTGGCGCAGCTCAGTAGACTCCCCCGCCGAGGTTTGCCTGCCGGTGGTTGAGCGCCCCGAGGGGATGGAGCCAGCCCTGGGTTCGGTGGCTCTGTGCCCTTTTTTGAGGGGGGAATCAAAAGGGTGTGTGTGTGTGTGGGGGGGTGGGTAGTGATGTCGTTTGGGGCAGCCTAAGGTCCCCGGGGGAGTGGCGGCGGTGATGCTGCGGAGGAGCAGGTGAGTGGGGGATGGGGGGGGTCACATGGGGGTCGCCTGAAAAGAGGCGGATCACAGCCCCAAACTGTCTGCAAATTCGTGCGGGGGGAGGATTAGCAGACTTTACAACCCCTAAATATGGGTGTGGGGCATTGAAATAAAGAAAAATCTCACATTTTAGTCTCTATTAATAAGTGAATATTCATTTCTTCATGTAGGAGGAGTTCAAAATAAACCCCTAGATCTACTCTGTTACATAAAGGATTTTAGACTATAAAAAGGTGTGTCCCAGAGCCCATTTTTGGCTCTATCGTCCTCTCTCTGCCGGGCTGCCCGCCCCTTTTCTTTACCTGCTCGGTCTCTCCCCTTCAGCTCCTCGAGGTTTTCCGGTATTCCTCAGGCTTATATTTACCCTAAATATATCTATGTCTGTGTGTAAATGGGTACATAGATGAAATGTCTATTCTCTGTAAGGTTTTTGAAATGCAAGGAAAGCCTGTTTATAGAAAGCACTTAAAACCTCAACACATGGCCCTGCACCCCTCCCCATTTTTTTTTTTTTTGAAGACGTAAAAGTGCTTTTAAAAGCTGCCCCTTTCCCTTCTCCCCCTTTTCCCATCCCAATTTGGGGCTGCTTTCCCCTGCCGGGCCGTGCACACAGAGCAGGAGTTGCCACCACAGCACAAAAATACCCCGAAGCCCTGCTTCTGGGTCTGCATTGGGGAGAAAAAACCCAATTTTCTGTTTTGGGAAAAAAAGGGAAAAAAAAAAAAAAAAAAAAAAAAAAAGAAGAAAAAAATCTCCCAATTGGGTGCTCCTGGGCAAGCCCCATGCACCTGTATTGGTGCAGCTGGAAAGCAAAAAACCCCACCCCTTTTTCACGCACAGAAGCAAAAATCCCCAATTTCTGCGTGGTGGATAAGCGCTGAAAAGCCCCAAACCTGAGCATTGTGGAAAAGTGAAGACACTCCCACCCCGATGCGAGGAAAAGGTGGGTGCAGTGGTGGCAGTTTGGTGGCCGTGGCAGGGCCGGTTCCAGGGTGGGTGAGTTCCGCAGAGTGGGGTGCCCCCCGTGAGTCACCCGCTGGGGTTATCCCGGCCGGGTCCCCTGGGGGAGGTCCGTCCCCGTCCTGGCCCCCCCCCACCCCCACGCAGGGGGGGTTGTAGCCCTCCTTAGTCCCGCCCCCCCGCCCCGCCTCTTGTTTCCATAGGCACTGCCCCCGCTGTGCTGCCGCGCCTCCCGTGCTTGGCTGGCCCCGCCTCCCTCCGCGAGAGCCCCGCCTCTCACCCCGGCTCCTCCTCCATCCTCTCCGAGGCCCCGCCTCCCAGGCTCTGCATAGCCGTACTCGGCCCCGCCTCCCCCCGCCCTTGCGGCGGGGAGGTGCGCGTGCGCCGTACGGCGCGCCTCTGACTGCTCTCGCTGCTGCCACCAGGCGACCAAAACCCGGTCCTGCACCCGGGGAGCCGCCGATGCGCAGTCCAGCGGGGGTTTTGCACGCTCGCTGCTGCCACGGCGCGACCGAGCGCCGGTACTGCAGGCGGGATCCGCGCATGCGTGCTACAGCGCGATTGTCTGCGCTCGCATCTGCCGCCTGGCGGCCGCAATCCGGTACTGCAGCCGGACGGCCGCGCACGCGCAGTACAGCGCTCTCGTGGGCCCTGCCTCCTACTCCGCCTCGGCCGCGCCTCCCGCCCTCCTCGGCCCCTCCCCTCCGCTCGTCACGGCCCCGCCTCCCGTCCCTCCTCGGCCCCGCCTCCACGCTCGACCCGGCCCCTCCTCCCTGGCCTCTCCCGCTCCGCCTCCCTCGTCTCGGCCACGCCTCCCCGCCCGCCTCGGCCCCGCCCTGCAGCGCCGGCCCCGCACGGGCCGTTGCCGGGCACTGGCCCCGGCGGCGGGGGAGGGCCAGGACCACCGGGGAGCCCAGCGGGCTCGTTCGGCGCGCGCGGGGGTGTCTCCCGCCCGCTGGCCGCCCGGCGGTGGCGGGGCGGGGGCTTCAAACCGCTGCCTGCGGCAGGCTGCCGGCCCGCTGGAGGCGAACCGGCTCCGGGTAGCCCCCGGGCGTTACCCGAGAGCTGACGGAAGGCAAGAGGGGACGAAGGCGCAACGGGTTTATTTTGTGCCGTCGCACGCAAATCCATCCAGTTTTGAAGAAGAAAAGGCCGGGGTTTGGTAAATCCGCCCCCCCCCCACCTCCCCCCCACACACACTCCGCGCCGCGCAGGCGCGACCGCACCTGCCCGTCGCCCCGGCAACGGCCCCGCGCAGCTGCCGCTGCCTCTTCACCGTGGCAACCGCTCCCGAGCGGATAGGCGGGAGGGCGGGCCAATCACAGCGCGGGAGTCGCGCTTCGATTGGTCGGATCGCCTCGCCTGGGTGGGGCGCGGTGGGGATTGACGGCAGCACCGAGCCAATGGAGCAGGGGCTCTCAAGGAGGGGTGCGAGCGGCGGCCAATGGGCGCGCGGCGTGGGCGGGCCGGGACGCTCCGGAAGCCCAGGGGTCGTGCGGAAAATGGCGCCCAGTTCGGAATCGGAGCGGGGCGTCCTGGGGGGAAAGCGCAGCCCGGCGGGCAGGTGCTGTAGCGGGCCCGGCCCGCGGGCCTGTCGCGAGGCAGCTGAGAGCGCGTCAAGGTGAGCGGGGGGCGGTGGGCAACGATGCGGGAAGGCCTGAGGGGGTCCCGAGGGAACATGGCGGGGGGGCTGTAGAGGACCCGGAGGGATGATGGGGCGGGGCGCTGGGCGGGGGCCTTGAGGGAGGCTGGGGGAACGGGGGGCCTGAGGGGGGGCACTGTAGGCTCGGAGCGGGGGTGGCTGGGTCCGGCTCCCCGCGGGGTGCCTTCGGCCTGGGGGGTTCGGGGTGCGGGGCTGGTGGTGCCGGAGAAATAAAGGCCGAACGGGCGATAGCGAAGCGGCGCCCGAGCCGTGCTGGCGCTTTCCCGCAGCAGGGGTCGGGCCCTCCGCACTTGCCCAGAGCTCCCCAAAAGTGTCTGCGGGCCCTGGGGGTGGCGAGCTGTGGGGTGGCTGCGCTCGGCCCGGCCCTCAGCATGGCTCGCGGGGGCTGCCGAGGGGGTGAGGAAGCAGAGAGGGTGAGCTGGTTTGGGGCCCGAAATGGAGAGCAGGTCTTCTGCCCCGGGGGCTGGAAAGCAGGCTCCTGGGGCTGGTTTTGGGCTCAGAAACAGAGAGAGTTGTGTGGGTTTGGGCTGAGGAGCGGGGGTCCAGTCCTGCGTTTTTGGGGCTTGAGAACGGGCCCAGCAGCTGAGGTTATGGGCTCAGAAAGGGGCACTAAATGAGCCGGTTTAGGGGCCAAGAGCGGATTCCAGTTTGGCTGGTTTTGCAGGGGCCGGGAGGGGGGGAGGCAGAGAGGGGCGGGAGGGCGTTGAGGGCTGCGGGGAAAAGCACGGGATGGGCGAGGTGCGCGGACCCTCCCCGGAGGTGGGGGTCCGGTCCCCACTCGGGTGGGAACCCGAGCTCAGGAGGCCGGCGTGCAGCAGGCTGAACTCGGTGTCTGCGGGGGTCTCGTAGGGGGGGGTGGGCGGGGGTGGGAAGGTGCTTTGCAGACCCGGCACGCCCTTTTCTCTTTGAATCCTGCGCTTCTTTGGACATTGCTTAGCGCAGTCATGAAGTAGTTAATCATAGAAACGTACGGATATTTGTACCGTGTAAAGCCTAACACTCAAGTCAGGATGCTGATTGGTTGACGACCTGGTCAAAAGCCCGGCCTGTTGCAAATAGGGGGAGCTCATAAGGAGGAGCTGAAATCAGCTGGAGCTTCAGGGCAGAGCCGGGGCTTCAATTAGCCAGAGCCTGGCAAGCAGGAGCTGGAGGAGGTGGGGTGTCCGTCCTCTGTCCGGAGCACGCATTAGCCGGAGCGTGTGTTGGCTGGAGCACCCCCGTGCCGGACTGCGCTCCCCACACGGCTGAAGAGCGGCCGGACGCAGGCCGGGCTGTCATAAGCGGGGGCCTCGGGGCAGCGGGGCGGCAACTGGTTCTTCTGCCAACGGGGAGCCCGGCCTCTTGCTGGGGGGGTTAAATCCCTGCCAGGCGCCTGTCTGGGCCCCGCTCCCGAGGGCAGAGGTGGGGTGGGGGTCCCCCGGCTTGTGCCCGTTGGCTGGCTGTGACAAACAGGGTCATTTCTCGCCTCCTCTTTTCCCAGTGTCCCCTTGTGTGTCCCGGGAAGAAAATCCTGCTGGGTTGGGGTTGATTCCGCCGACTGCTCAGGTAAGGGCAGGCGTGGGGCTGGGGGGGGGCGGGGAGAAACGTTTGCGAGTTCAGGGGCGCTACAGGTACTCCACGTCAAGCGGGCAGAAAAGGCAAATTTGCAAATTTTTCCCGATGCCCCTTCCCGGGTGGGGAGGGGTCGTCGGGTGATAGAACGATTGTCTAAAAGGCAGTAAATTGTTACGGGTCTCTCAAACCGTAACAGATATTTAGACCTAACAGAGGGGTTTCGGAAGGGAAGGAGAAAACGTTCTCAGCCCTGACAGAAAACAGGCAGACCCTCTTCTCTGTCTGCGGCTTTCCTGTGCGCTCGAGATGAAGCTGTTTTATTTTTCTCCCTTGTGCCTGCTCTTAATATCTCTGAAGCTGCTGCTGCGGGTTTGCAGTTTGTGTTACTGTGTGTTTGTGGAGTTCTAGTTACGGATATCTTCTGCTGTGGCCGAGTGTCAGGAGGCGGTTTTCAGTTTAAAGCTTCAGAAATGGCATCCCCTGAAATTGGAGTAGGTGAAGCTGATCCTGCGTGTGCGGCTGCGCTCGCGGGGATCCTCGGGGGCTCCTCGTACAAAGAGCGAGGTGCGCGTGGGCACCGGCTGGGTTGCGCTGGGGTCTGGGCGCGTGCCGTACTCCTGCTTTTGGGAGATGGCAGAGAGCGCGTGCCCGGTAAGGCCGAGGGCAGTCAAAAGCTGGCAGGACCCCTGAGCAGGTTTGGTGGCGCAACGGCAGTTTCAAAAGCTCTTGACCGTTTGGAGAAAGGGCCTGGGAAAATCATTGCTTTTTTGGAAGGAGGCGGTAGAGCGGGACGGTGGGTTGCTGTACCCTTTAACAAAAATCTTCACCTTGGGCCGCCTAGGGTGAGGAAGTCTTGGCTGTACATAGGCTTGAGAAAACGTACCTGTCCGTGTCTGTCGCCTGCGTGCAGCCGGGAAGGTGTCTCTAGTGCAACTGAAGCTGCCGGTGAGTCAACGGAAGGTAAATGCAAGAGCTCTAGTGGCCCGCACCAAGAAGCGTCCCAGAGGTGATGCCGAGTACTTTTTCCTCTGCTCAGCTGTCGTCTGGGCCAACCTGCAGGGAAGAAGGCAGCTTGAGATTCCTCCCCAGCTTTACGCTAAAGGGTTTTTCCCTCTCTCGGCAGATTGTCAACGGCCAGCCTTTCTCCGCAGTCGCCCTTTCTTCTGCCGTGACGGTACGGGACAGACGGAGAGGATCCAGAGTGGTCTGCGAGGACGAGGTACGTCTCCCGTGTGCGTCTGCCTTTTTCCTAAGGTCCTTGTCGTGTGGACTTTGAAGGTAACGTGAAGGATGTGCCGACTTTCCCCCTGTAGTTTTTCAATGAAATATTTGAACGTGAATACTAAAAATAAGGTGTGTTCTGGAGCATGTTGCGCCCATGCAAAGCTTGCTTCCCTCTGCTTATTTTCTCCTCCCGAAAGCATAATCTCTTTCTGTGTGCTTACCGTTAACTGGCACTGTGCACTGGTGTTTTTGTGGTAAAAGCTTTATGCTTCTTCAGTCCACAAGTTTCTAAAGTATCTTCTAGTAGTACTGGAAAACCTTACTGAGATGCTAGCCTCTGTACAAAAAGCAGGCAAGGTCAGAGAAGAGGCATGGACAAAGAGGGGTGACTTCTGCGTGTTTTCCGGGCTTTGCCAAGAAGTGTTACAGCCTTGTAAGTGGTGACAGCGAGTCCCGATGTGCTTTTGGCGAGCTACTGCTTCCCAAATGTCCTTTTTCGGCACCAAGACTTTGCACTCACTCTCTTGTTCATTTTTTTTTTTTTTTTTTTTTTTTTTAAACAAATTGCACTTCCTTCCAAAAGCCCAAGCACAGCCCGTCTTCCGAATTTGGTGGCATCGCCGGTCTTTGGGTTCTCAGTCGTAACAGGCGAGATATCATCAAAACACGTTCCTCTGCGCGTTCAGCAAAGCTGAAAGCATCAGCCCATCTGCCGGTCCTTTTTGGTAGCCTTATGGATTGCGGGAGCGGGGATTTGATTTCCCCCCTCTCACCCCCGGTAAAACCATATGGGGGATTTTTCATCTTGCTGATTTTTCTATCCTAAATTAAACTTTAAAAAAGGTTAAAACTGTAGAATTTACAAACGGACTTGCGTTGTTTAAACTGCAGCTGCCAAATGGCTGTAGCATACAATGTATTCGGTGTACTTTGGCAATGAGGTATTTGTTCTAAAGCTTTAAAAACAGGGCCGTTTTTTAAATTACATTTAAACGTTTAGCAAAAGCAATGTTTAAAACCAAATGTTTAAACAAAGGATACGTTTAAAAAGAGGCAACTGAATGTGAGCGGGGCTTTATTGCCAACCTTGAGACGCAGCACTCTGAAGTTCTTGATTTCTGTCTGGCTGTCAGCGGCGCGTTTCCCCGGCGGTTCAGTAGCATCTCTCCTGGGCAGGGCAGCCGGCCAGATGTCCCTGCTAATTGTGCAGCACCCAACCCCCCCCCGGCTCCCCCCCCCTCCCCGAGTCAAATTATAGCTGTGTATTTTGGGGATGGATAGTTTAATGGTATGGATTGACAGCTGGGCAAGTTCATTTAGTGCCAAAGGAAAGTCAAGTAATCTTGTCGTATAAGTATTTTTATTGCAGAGAGAGAGAGAGAGAGAGATATCTCTAAGCATACGTGCACCTCTTCAGCATAGAGTGAAGGACTGATGTTTGTTCTTCCTTGTTCATTGCACTCTTCAGAGTTTTACCCTTCCCTTTTGGCTGTACTGACCCAGCAAGGTGTGCAGCAGTAGCGGCGGCGGCGGTGCGAGGGCTGTAGCTGTTTGAGGGGGTCCGTCACGTCGATTCTGGTCACGGCCCAGCCCTGTGCAGCAGCCTGGCAGGTGGAGGTCCCCGCGGCAGCGCCGTAAGGAAGGGAGGAGGGGTTTCCCAGGGCCAGCCCGAGGGTTTACTGTTGTGCTCAGAATGGCACCACTTAGTCTTAATACTGACCGGAAGAGTTCCAGTCGCTCTGGCTTTGAAAGGCCGCGCTGTAGTTTGCGCTGAGCTGTTTCCCTGGAGTCCTCCTGTAGCTCAGCTGCTGTCCTGTCCCGTCCCTCGGTGTGAGGGAATTCCTCTGCTTTCTTCTGTGCTCTTTGTTAATCTGCTGAAATATAATTGGGCCTTTTTGTGTTTCAGGTGTCTCGCCGTACAGTTCTGGCGCAGCTCAGTAGACTCCCCCGCCGAGGTTTGCCTGCCGGTGGTTGAGCGCCCCGAGGGGATGGGGCCAGCCCTGGGTTCGGTGGCTCTGTGCCCTTTTTTGAGGGGGGAATCAAAAGGGTGTGTGTGTGTGTGGGGGGGTGGGTAGTGATGTCGTTTGGGGCAGCCTAAGGTCCCCGGGGGAGTGGCGGCGGTGATGCTGCGGAGGAGCAGGTGAGTGGGGGATGGGGGGGGTCACATGGGGGTCGCCTGAAAAGAGGCGGATCACAGCCCCAAACTGTCTGCAAATTCGTGCGGGGGGAGGATTAGCAGACTTTACAACCCCTAAATATGGGTGTGGGGCATTGAAATAAAGAAAAATCTCACATTTTAGTCTCTATTAATAAGTGAATATTCATTTCTTCATGTAGGAGGAGTTCAAAATAAACCCCTAGATCTACTCTGTTACATAAAGGATTTTAGACTATAAAAAGGTGTGTCCCAGAGCCCATTTTTGGCTCTATCGTCCTCTCTCTGCCGGGCTGCCCGCCCCTTTTCTTTACCTGCTCGGTCTCTCCCCTTCAGCTCCTCGAGGTTTTCCGGTATTCCTCAGGCTTATATTTACCCTAAATATATCTATGTCTGTGTGTAAATGGGTACATAGATGAAATGTCTATTCTCTGTAAGGTTTTTGAAATGCAAGGAAAGCCTGTTTATAGAAAGCACTTAAAACCTCAACACACGGCCCTGCACCCCTCCCCATTTTTTTTTTTTTTGAAGACGTAAAAGTGCTTTTAAAAGCTGCCCCTTTCCCTTCTCCCCCTTTTCCCATCCCAATTTGGGGCTGCTTTCCCCTGCCGGGCCGTGCACACAGAGCAGGAGTTGCCACCACAGCACAAAAATACCCCGAAGCCCTGCTTCTGGGTCTGCATTGGGGAGAAAAAACCCAATTTTCTGTTTTGGGAAAAAAAGGGAAAAAAAAAAAAAAAAAAAAAAAGAAGAAAAAAATCTCCCAATTGGGTGCTCCTGCGCAAGCCCCATGCACCTGTATTGGTGCAGCTGGAAAGCAAAAAACCCCACCCCTTTTTCACGCACAGAAGCAAAAATCCCCAATTTCTGCGTGGTGGATAAGCGCTGAAAAGCCCCAAACCTGAGCATTGTGGAAAAGTGAAGACACTCCCACCCCGATGCGAGGAAAAGGTGGGTGCAGTGGTGGCAGTTTGGTGGCCGTGGCAGGGCCGGTTCCAGGGTGGGTGAGTTCCGCAGAGTGGGGTGCCCCCCGTGAGTCACCCGCTGGGGTTATCCCGGCCGGGTCCCCTGGGGGAGGTCCGTCCCCGTCCTGGCCCCCCCCCACCCCCACGCAGGGGGGGTTGTAGCCCTCCTTAGTCCCGCCCCCCCGCCCCGCCTCTTGTTTCCATAGGCACTGCCCCCGCTGTGCTGCCGCGCCTCCCGTGCTTGGCTGGCCCCGCCTCCCTCCGCGAGAGCCCCGCCTCTCACCCCGGCTCCTCCTCCATCCTCTCCGAGGCCCCGCCTCCCAGGCTCTGCATAGCCGTACTCGGCCCCGCCTCCCCCCGCCCTTGCGGCGGGGAGGTGCGCGTGCGCCGTACGGCGCGCCTCTGACTGCTCTCGCTGCTGCCACCAGGCGACCAAAACCCGGTCCTGCACCCGGGGAGCCGCCGATGCGCAGTCCAGCGGGGGTTTTGCACGCTCGCTGCTGCCACGGCGCGACCGAGCGCCGGTACTGCAGGCGGGATCCGCGCATGCGTGCTACAGCGCGATTGTCTGCGCTCGCATCTGCCGCCTGGCGGCCGCAATCCGGTACTGCAGCCGGACGGCCGCGCACGCGCAGTACAGCGCTCTCGTGGGCCCTGCCTCCTACTCCGCCTCGGCCGCGCCTCCCGCCCTCCTCGGCCCCTCCCCTCCGCTCGTCACGGCCCCGCCTCCCGTCCCTCCTCGGCCCCGCCTCCACGCTCGACCCGGCCCCTCCTCCCTGGCCTCTCCCGCCCCGCCTCCCTCGTCTCGGCCACGCCTCCCCGCCCGCCTCGGCCCCGCCCTGCAGCGCCGGCCCCGCACGGGCCGTTGCCGGGCACCGGCCCCGGCGGCGGGGGAGGGCCAGGACCACCGGGGAGCCCAGCGGGCTCGTTCGGCGCGCGCGGGGGTGTCTCCCGCCCGCTGGCCGCCCGGCGGTGGCGGGGCGGGGGCTTCAAACCGCTGCCTGCGGCAGGCTGCCGGCCCGCTGGAGGCGAACCGGCTCCGGGTAGCCCCCGGGCGTTACCCGAGAGCTGACGGAAGGCAAGAGGGGACGAAGGCGCAACGGGTTTATTTTGTGCCGTCGCACGCAAATCCATCCAGTTTTGAAGAAGAAAAGGCCGGGGTTTGGTAAATCCGCCCCCCCCCCACCTCCCCCCCACACACACTCCGCGCCGCGCAGGCGCGACCGCACCTGCCCGTCGCCCCGGCAACGGCCCCGCGCAGCTGCCGCTGCCTCTTCACCGTGGCAACCGCTCCCGAGCGGATAGGCGGGAGGGCGGGCCAATCACAGCGCGGGAGTCGCGCTTCGATTGGTCGGATCGCCTCGCCTGGGTGGGGCGCGGTGGGGATTGACGGCAGCACCGAGCCAATGGAGCAGGGGCTCTCAAGGAGGGGTGCGAGCGGCGGCCAATGGGCGCGCGGCGTGGGCGGGCCGGGACGCTCCGGAAGCCCAGGGGTCGTGCGGAAAATGGCGCCCAGTTCGGAATCGGAGCGGGGCGTCCTGGGGGGAAAGCGCAGCCCGGCGGGCAGGTGCTGTAGCGGGCCCGGCCCGCGGGCCTGTCGCGAGGCAGCTGAGAGCGCGTCAAGGTGAGCGGGGGGCGGTGGGCAACGATGCGGGAAGGCCTGAGGGGGTCCCGAGGGAACATGGCGGGGGGGCTGTAGAGGACCCGGAGGGATGATGGGGCGGGGCGCTGGGCGGGGGCCTTGAGGGAGGCTGGGGGAACGGGGGGCCTGAGGGGGGGCACTGTAGGCTCGGAGCGGGGGTGGCTGGGTCCGGCTCCCCGCGGGGTGCCTTCGGCCTGGGGGGTTCGGGGTGCGGGGCTGGTGGTGCCGGAGAAATAAAGGCCGAACGGGCGATAGCGAAGCGGCGCCCGAGCCGTGCTGGCGCTTTCCCGCAGCAGGGGTCGGGCCCTCCGCACTTGCCCAGAGCTCCCCAAAAGTGTCTGCGGGCCCTGGGGGTGGCGAGCTGTGGGGTGGCTGCGCTCGGCCCGGCCCTCAGCATGGCTCGCGGGGGCTGCCGAGGGGGTGAGGAAGCAGAGAGGGTGAGCTGGTTTGGGGCCCAAAACGGAGAGCAGGTCTTCTGCCCCGGGGGCTGGAAAGCAGGCTCCTGGGGCTGGTTTTGGGCTCAGAAACAGAGAGAGTTGTGTGGGTTTGGGCTGAGGAGCGGGGGTCCAGTCCTGCGTTTTTGGGGCTTGAGAACGGGCCCAGCAGCTGAGGTTATGGGCTCAGAAAGGGGCACTAAATGAGCCGGTTTAGGGGCCAAGAGCGGATTCCAGTTTGGCTGGTTTTGCAGGGGCCGGGAGGGGGGGAGGCAGAGAGGGGCGGGAGGGCGTTGAGGGCTGCGGGGAAAAGCACGGGATGGGCGAGGTGCGCGGACCCTCCCCGGAGGTGGGGGTCCGGTCCCCACTCGGGTGGGAACCCGAGCTCAGGAGGCCGGCGTGCAGCAGGCTGAACTCGGTGTCTGCGGGGGTCTCGTAGGGGGGGGTGGGCGGGGGTGGGAAGGTGCTTTGCAGACCCGGCACGCCCTTTTCTCTTTGAATCCTGCGCTTCTTTGGACATTGCTTAGCGCAGTCATGAAGTAGTTAATCATAGAAACGTACGGATATTTGTACCGTGTAAAGCCTAACACTCAAGTCAGGATGCTGATTGGTTGACGACCTGGTCAAAAGCCCGGCCTGTTGCAAATAGGGGGAGCTCATAAGGAGGAGCTGAAATCAGCTGGAGCTTCAGGGCAGAGCCGGGGCTTCAATTAGCCAGAGCCTGGCAAGCAGGAGCTGGAGGAGGTGGGGTGTCCGTCCTCTGTCCGGAGCACGCATTAGCCGGAGCGTGTGTTGGCTGGAGCACCCCCGTGCCGGACTGCGCTCCCCACACGGCTGAAGAGCGGCCGGACGCAGGCCGGGCTGTCATAAGCGGGGGCCTCGGGGCAGCGGGGCGGCAACTGGTTCTTCTGCCAACGGGGAGCCCGGCCTCTTGCTGGGGGGGTTAAATCCCTGCCAGGCGCCTGTCTGGGCCCCGCTCCCGAGGGCAGAGGTGGGGTGGGGGTCCCCCGGCTTGTGCCCGTTGGCTGGCTGTGACAAACAGGGTCATTTCTCGCCTCCTCTTTTCCCAGTGTCCCCTTGTGTGTCCCGGGAAGAAAATCCTGCTGGGTTGGGGTTGATTCCGCCGACTGCTCAGGTAAGGGCAGGCGTGGGGCTGGGGGGGGGCGGGGAGAAACGTTTGCGAGTTCAGGGGCGCTACAGGTACTCCACGTCAAGCGGGCAGAAAAGGCAAATTTGCAAATTTTTCCCGATGCCCCTTCCCGGGTGGGGAGGGGTCGTCGGGTGATAGAACGATTGTCTAAAAGGCAGTAAATTGTTACGGGTCTCTCAAACCGTAACAGATATTTAGACCTAACAGAGGGGTTTCGGAAGGGAAGGAGAAAACGTTCTCAGCCCTGACAGAAAACAGGCAGACCCTCTTCTCTGTCTGCGGCTTTCCTGTGCGCTCGAGATGAAGCTGTTTTATTTTTCTCCCTTGTGCCTGCTCTTAATATCTCTGAAGCTGCTGCTGCGGGTTTGCAGTTTGTGTTACTGTGTGTTTGTGGAGTTCTAGTTACGGATATCTTCTGCTGTGGCCGAGTGTCAGGAGGCGGTTTTCAGTTTAAAGCTTCAGAAATGGCATCCCCTGAAATTGGAGTAGGTGAAGCTGATCCTGCGTGTGCGGCTGCGCTCGCGGGGATCCTCGGGGGCTCCTCGTACAAAGAGCGAGGTGCGCGTGGGCACCGGCTGGGTTGCGCTGGGGTCTGGGCGCGTGCCGTACTGCTGCTTTTGGGAGATGGCAGAGAGCGCGTGCCCGGTAAGGCCGAGGGCAGTCAAAAGCTGGCAGGACCCCTGAGCAGGTTTGGTGGCGCAACGGCAGTTTCAAAAGCTCTTGACCGTTTGGAGAAAGGGCCTGGGAAAATCATTGCTTTTTTGGAAGGAGGCGGTAGAGCGGGACGGTGGGTTGCTGTACCCTTTAACAAAAATCTTCACCTTGGGCCGCCTAGGGTGAGGAAGTCTTGGCTGTACATAGGCTTGAGAAAACGTACCTGTCCGTGTCTGTCGCCTGCGTGCAGCCGGGAAGGTGTCTCTAGTGCAACTGAAGCTGCCGGTGAGTCAACGGAAGGTAAATGCAAGAGCTCTAGTGGCCCGCACCAAGAAGCGTCCCAGAGGTGATGCCGAGTACTTTTTCCTCTGCTCAGCTGTCGTCTGGGCCAACCTGCAGGGAAGAAGGCAGCTTGAGATTCCTCCCCAGCTTTACGCTAAAGGGTTTTTCCCTCTCTCGGCAGATTGTCAACGGCCAGCCTTTCTCCGCAGTCGCCCTTTCTTCTGCCGTGACGGTACGGGACAGACGGAGAGGATCCAGAGTGGTCTGCGAGGACGAGGTACGTCTCCCGTGTGCGTCTGCCTTTTTCCTAAGGTCCTTGTCGTGTGGACTTTGAAGGTAACGTGAAGGATGTGCCGACTTTCCCCCTGTAGTTTTTCGATGAAATATTTGAACGTGAATACTAAAAATAAGGTGTGTTCTGGAGCATGTTGCGCCCATGCAAAGCTTGCTTCCCTCTGCTTATTTTCTCCTCCCGAAAGCATAATCTCTTTCTGTGTGCTTACCGTTAACTGGCACTGTGCACTGGTGTTTTCGTGGTAAAAGCTTTATGCTTCTTCAGTCCACAAGTTTCTAAAGTATCTTCTAGTAGTACTGGAAAACCTTACTGAGATGCTAGCCTCTGTACAAAAAGCAGGCAAGGTCAGAGAAGAGGCATGGACAAAGAGGGGTGACTTCTGCGTGTTTTCCGGGCTTTGCCAAGAAGCGTTACAGCCTTGTAAGTGGTGACAGCGAGTCCCGATGTGCTTTTGGCGAGCTACTGCTTCCCAAATGTCCTTTTTCGGCACCAAGACTTTGCACTCACTCTCTTGTTCATTTTTTTTTTTTTTTTTTTTTTTTTTAAACAAAGTGCACTTCCTTCCAAAAGCCCAAGCACAGCCCGTCTTCCGAATTTGGTGGCATCGCCGGTCTTTGGGTTCTCAGTCGTAACAGGCGAGATATCATCAAAACACGTTCCTCTGCGCGTTCAGCAAAGCTGAAAGCATCAGCCCATCTGCCGGTCCTTTTTGGTAGCCTTATGGATTGCGGGAGCGGGGATTTGATTTCCCCCCTCTCACCCCCGGTAAAACCATATGGGGGATTTTTCATCTTGCTGATTTTTCTATCCTAAATTAAACTTTAAAAAAGGTTAAAACTGTAGAATTTACAAACGGACTTGCGTTGTTTAAACTGCAGCTGCCAAATGGCTGTAGCATACAATGTATTCGGTGTACTTTGGCAATGAGGTATTTGTTCTAAAGCTTTAAAAACAGGGCCGTTTTTTAAATTACATTTAAACGTTTAGCAAAAGCAATGTTTAAAACCAAATGTTTAAACAAAGGATACGTTTAAAAAGAGGCAACTGAATGTGAGCGGGGCTTTATTGCCAACCTTGAGACGCAGCACTCTGAAGTTCTTGATTTCTGTCTGGCTGTCAGCGGCGCGTTTCCCCGGCGGTTCAGTAGCATCTCTCCTGGGCAGGGCAGCCGGCCAGATGTCCCTGCTAATTGTGCAGCACCCAACCCCCCCCCGGCTCCCCCCCCCTCCCCGAGTCAAATTATAGCTGTGTATTTTGGGGATGGATAGTTTAATGGTATGGATTGACAGCTGGGCAAGTTCATTTAGTGCCAAAGGAAAGTCAAGTAATCTTGTCGTATAAGTATTTTTATTGCAGAGAGAGAGAGAGAGAGAGATATCTCTAAGCATACGTGCACCTCTTCAGCATAGAGTGAAGGACTGATGTTTGTTCTTCCTTGTTCATTGCACTCTTCAGAGTTTTACCCTTCCCTTTTGGCTGTACTGACCCAGCAAGGTGTGCAGCAGTAGCGGCGGCGGCGGTGCGAGGGCTGTAGCTGTTTGAGGGGGTCCGTCACGTCGATTCTGGTCACGGCCCAGCCCTGTGCAGCAGCCTGGCAGGTGGAGGTCCCCGCGGCAGCGCCGTAAGGAAGGGAGGAGGGGTTTCCCAGGGCCAGCCCGAGGGTTTACTGTTGTGCTCAGAATGGCACCACTTAGTCTTAATACTGACCGGAAGAGTTCCAGTCGCTCTGGCTTTGAAAGGCCGCGCTGTAGTTTGCGCTGAGCTGTTTCCCTGGAGTCCTCCTGTAGCTCAGCTGCTGTCCTGTCCCGTCCCTCGGTGTGAGGGAATTCCTCTGCTTTCTTCTGTGCTCTTTGTTAATCTGCTGAAATATAATTGGGCCTTTTTGTGTTTCAGGTGTCTCGCCGTACAGTTCTGGCGCAGCTCAGTAGACTCCCCCGCCGAGGTTTGCCTGCCGGTGGTTGAGCGCCCCGAGGGGATGGGGCCAGCCCTGGGTTCGGTGGCTCTGTGCCCTTTTTTGAGGGGGGAATCAAAAGGGTGTGTGTGTGTGTGGGGGGGTGGGTAGTGATGTCGTTTGGGGCAGCCTAAGGTCCCCGGGGGAGTGGCGGCGGTGATGCTGCGGAGGAGCAGGTGAGTGGGGGATGGGGGGGGTCACATGGGGGTCGCCTGAAAAGAGGCGGATCACAGCCCCAAACTGTCTGCAAATTCGTGCGGGGGGAGGATTAGCAGACTTTACAACCCCTAAATATGGGTGTGGGGCATTGAAATAAAGAAAAATCTCACATTTTAGTCTCTATTAATAAGTGAATATTCATTTCTTCATGTAGGAGGAGTTCAAAATAAACCCCTAGATCTACTCTGTTACATAAAGGATTTTAGACTATAAAAAGGTGTGTCCCAGAGCCCATTTTTGGCTCTATCGTCCTCTCTCTGCCGGGCTGCCCGCCCCTTTTCTTTACCTGCTCGGTCTCTCCCCTTCAGCTCCTCGAGGTTTTCCGGTATTCCTCAGGCTTATATTTACCCTAAATATATCTATGTCTGTGTGTAAATGGGTACATAGATGAAATGTCTATTCTCTGTAAGGTTTTTGAAATGCAAGGAAAGCCTGTTTATAGAAAGCACTTAAAACCTCAACACACGGCCCTGCACCCCTCCCCATTTTTTTTTTTTTTGAAGACGTAAAAGTGCTTTTAAAAGCTGCCCCTTTCCCTTCTCCCCCTTTTCCCATCCCAATTTGGGGCTGCTTTCCCCTGCCGGGCCGTGCACACAGAGCAGGAGTTGCCACCACAGCACAAAAATACCCCGAAGCCCTGCTTCTGGGTCTGCATTGGGGAGAAAAAACCCAATTTTCTGTTTTGGGAAAAAAAGGGAAAAAAAAAAAAAAAAAAAAAAAAAAAAGAAGAAAAAAATCTCCCAATTGGGTGCTCCTGGGCAAGCCCCATGCACCTGTATTGGTGCAGCTGGAAAGCAAAAAACCCCACCCCTTTTTCACGCACAGAAGCAAAAATCCCCAATTTCTGCGTGGTGGATAAGCGCTGAAAAGCCCCAAACCTGAGCATTGTGGAAAAGTGAAGACACTCCCACCCCGATGCGAGGAAAAGGTGGGTGCAGTGGTGGCAGTTTGGTGGCCGTGGCAGGGCCGGTTCCAGGGTGGGTGAGTTCCGCAGAGTGGGGTGCCCCCCGTGAGTCACCCGCTGGGGTTATCCCGGCCGGGTCCCCTGGGGGAGGTCCGTCCCCGTCCTGGCCCCCCCCCCCCCCCCCCAAGCAGGGGGGGTTGTAGCCCTCCTTAGTCCCGCCCCCCCGCCCCGCCTCTTGTTTCCATAGGCACTGCCCCCGCTGTGCTGCCGCGCCTCCCGTGCTTGGCTGGCCCCGCCTCCCTCCGCGAGAGCCCCGCCTCTCACCCCGGCTCCTCCTCCATCCTCTCCGAGGCCCCGCCTCCCAGGCTCTGCATAGCCGTACTCGGCCCCGCCTCCCCCCGCCCTTGCGGCGGGGAGGTGCGCGTGCGCCGTACGGCGCGCCTCTGACTGCTCTCGCTGCTGCCACCAGGCGACCAAAACCCGGTCCTGCACCCGGGGAGCCGCCGATGCGCAGTCCAGCGGGGGTTTTGCACGCTCGCTGCTGCCACGGCGCGACCGAGCGCCGGTACTGCAGGCGGGATCCGCGCATGCGTGCTACAGCGCGATTGTCTGCGCTCGCATCTGCCGCCTGGCGGCCGCAATCCGGTACTGCAGCCGGACGGCCGCGCACGCGCAGTACAGCGCTCTCGTGGGCCCTGCCTCCTACTCCGCCTCGGCCGCGCCTCCCGCCCTCCTCGGCCCCTCCCCTCCGCTCGTCACGGCCCCGCCTCCCGTCCCTCCTCGGCCCCGCCTCCACGCTCGACCCGGCCCCTCCTCCCTGGCCTCTCCCGCCCCGCCTCCCTCGTCTCGGCCACGCCTCCCCGCCCGCCTCGGCCCCGCCCTGCAGCGCCGGCCCCGCACGGGCCGTTGCCGGGCACCGGCCCCGGCGGCGGGGGAGGGCCAGGACCACCGGGGAGCCCAGCGGGCTCGTTCGGCGCGCGCGGGGGTGTCTCCCGCCCGCTGGCCGCCCGGCGGTGGCGGGGCGGGGGCTTCAAACCGCTGCCTGCGGCAGGCTGCCGGCCCGCTGGAGGCGAACCGGCTCCGGGTAGCCCCCGGGCGTTACCCGAGAGCTGACGGAAGGCAAGAGGGGACGAAGGCGCAACGGGTTTATTTTGTGCCGTCGCACGCAAATCCATCCAGTTTTGAAGAAGAAAAGGCCGGGGTTTGGTAAATCCGCCCCCCCCCCACCTCCCCCCCACACACACTCCGCGCCGCGCAGGCGCGACCGCACCTGCCCGTCGCCCCGGCAACGGCCCCGCGCAGCTGCCGCTGCCTCTTCACCGTGGCAACCGCTCCCGAGCGGATAGGCGGGAGGGCGGGCCAATCACAGCGCGGGAGTCGCGCTTCGATTGGTCGGATCGCCTCGCCTGGGTGGGGCGCGGTGGGGATTGACGGCAGCACCGAGCCAATGGAGCAGGGGCTCTCAAGGAGGGGTGCGAGCGGCGGCCAATGGGCGCGCGGCGTGGGCGGGCCGGGACGCTCCGGAAGCCCAGGGGTCGTGCGGAAAATGGCGCCCAGTTCGGAATCGGAGCGGGGCGTCCTGGGGGGAAAGCGCAGCCCGGCGGGCAGGTGCTGTAGCGGGCCCGGCCCGCGGGCCTGTCGCGAGGCAGCTGAGAGCGCGTCAAGGTGAGCGGGGGGCGGTGGGCAACGATGCGGGAAGGCCTGAGGGGGTCCCGAGGGAACATGGCGGGGGGGCTGTAGAGGACCCGGAGGGATGATGGGGCGGGGCGCTGGGCGGGGGCCTTGAGGGAGGCTGGGGGAACGGGGGGCCTGAGGGGGGGCACTGTAGGCTCGGAGCGGGGGTGGCTGGGTCCGGCTCCCCGCGGGGTGCCTTCGGCCTGGGGGGTTCGGGGTGCGGGGCTGGTGGTGCCGGAGAAATAAAGGCCGAACGGGCGATAGCGAAGCGGCGCCCGAGCCGTGCTGGCGCTTTCCCGCAGCAGGGGTCGGGCCCTCCGCACTTGCCCAGAGCTCCCCAAAAGTGTCTGCGGGCCCTGGGGGTGGCGAGCTGTGGGGTGGCTGCGCTCGGCCCGGCCCTCAGCATGGCTCGCGGGGGCTGCCGAGGGGGTGAGGAAGCAGAGAGGGTGAGCTGGTTTGGGGCCCGAAACGGAGAGCAGGTCTTCTGCCCCGGGGGCTGGAAAGCAGGCTCCTGGGGCTGGTTTTGGGCTCAGAAACAGAGAGAGTTGTGTGGGTTTGGGCTGAGGAGCGGGGGTCCAGTCCTGCGTTTTTGGGGCTTGAGAACGGGCCCAGCAGCTGAGGTTATGGGCTCAGAAAGGGGCACTAAATGAGCCGGTTTGGGGGCCAAGAGCGGATTCCAGTTTGGCTGGTTTTGCAGGGGGCGGGAGGGCGTTGAGGGCTGCGGGGAAAAGCACGGGATGGGCGAGGTGCGCGGACCCTCCCCGGAGGTGGGGGTCCGGTCCCCACTCGGGTGGGAACCCGAGCTCAGGAGGCCGGCGTGCAGCAGGCTGAACTCGGTGTCTGCGGGGGTCTCGTAGGGGGGGGTGGGCGGGGGTGGGAAGGTGCTTTGCAGACCCGGCACGCCCTTTTCTCTTTGAATCCTGCGCTTCTTTGGACATTGCTTAGCGCAGTCATGAAGTAGTTAATCATAGAAACGTACGGATATTTGTACCGTGTAAAGCCTAACACTCAAGTCAGGATGCTGATTGGTAACGACCTGGTCAAAAGCCCGGCCTGTTGCAAATAGGGGGAGCTCATAAGGAGGAGCTGAAATCAGCTGGAGCTTCAGGGCAGAGCCGGGGCTTCAATTAGCCAGAGCCTGGCAAGCAGGAGCTGGAGGAGGTGGGGTGTCCGTCCTCTGTCCGGAGCACGCATTAGCCGGAGCGTGTGTTGGCTGGAGCACCCCCGTGCCGGACTGCGCTCCCCACACGGCTGAAGAGCGGCCGGACGCAGGCCGGGCTGTCATAAGCGGGGGCCTCGGGGCAGCGGGGCGGCAACTGGTTCTTCTGCCAACGGGGAGCCCGGCCTCTTGCTGGGGGGGTTAAATCCCTGCCAGGCGCCTGTCTGGGCCCCGCTCCCGAGGGCAGAGGTGGGGTGGGGGTCCCCCGGCTTGTGCCCGTTGGCTGGCTGTGACAAACAGGGTCATTTCTCGCCTCCTCTTTTCCCAGTGTCCCCTTGTGTGTCCCGGGAAGAAAATCCTGCTGGGTTGGGGTTGATTCCGCCGACTGCTCAGGTAAGGGCAGGCGTGGGGCTGGGGGGGGGCGGGGAGAAACGTTTGCGAGTTCAGGGGCGCTACAGGTACTCCACGTCAAGCGGGCAGAAAAGGCAAATTTGCAAATTTTTCCCGATGCCCCTTCCCGGGTGGGGAGGGGTCGTCGGGTGATAGAACGATTGTCTAAAAGGCAGTAAATTGTTACGGGTCTCTCAAACCGTAACAGATATTTAGACCTAACAGAGGGGTTTCGGAAGGGAAGGAGAAAACGTTCTCAGCCCTGACAGAAAACAGGCAGACCCTCTTCTCTGTCTGCGGCTTTCCTGTGCGCTCGAGATGAAGCTGTTTTATTTTTCTCCCTTGTGCCTGCTCTTAATATCTCTGAAGCTGCTGCTGCGGGTTTGCAGTTTGTGTTACTGTGTGTTTGTGGAGTTCTAGTTACGGATATCTTCTGCTGTGGCCGAGTGTCAGGAGGCGGTTTTCAGTTTAAAGCTTCAGAAATGGCCTCCCCTGAAATTGGAGTAGGTGAAGCTGATCCTGCGTGTGCGGCTGCGCTCGCGGGGATCCTCGGGGGCTCCTCGTACAAAGAGCGAGGTGCGCGTGGGCACCGGCTGGGTTGCGCTGGGGTCTGGGCGCGTGCCGTACTGCTGCTTTTGGGAGATGGCAGAGAGCGCGTGCCCGGTAAGGCCGAGGGCAGTCAAAAGCTGGCAGGACCCCTGAGCAGGTTTGGTGGCGCAACGGCAGTTTCAAAAGCTCTTGACCGTTTGGAGAAAGGGCCTGGGAAAATCATTGCTTTTTTGGAAGGAGGCGGTAGAGCGGGACGGTGGGTTGCTGTACCCTTTAACAAAAATCTTCACCTTGGGCCGCCTAGGGTGAGGAAGTCTTGGCTGTACATAGGCTTGAGAAAACGTACCTGTCCGTGTCTGTCGCCTGCGTGCAGCCGGGAAGGTGTCTCTAGTGCAACTGAAGCTGCCGGTGAGTCAACGGAAGGTAAATGCAAGAGCTCTAGTGGCCCGCACCAAGAAGCGTCCCAGAGGTGATGCCGAGTACTTTTTCCTCTGCTCAGCTGTCGTCTGGGCCAACCTGCAGGGAAGAAGGCAGCTTGAGATTCCTCCCCAGCTTTACGCTAAAGGGTTTTTCCCTCTCTCGGCAGATTGTCAACGGCCAGCCTTTCTCCGCAGTCGCCCTTTCTTCTGCCGTGACGGTACGGGACAGACGGAGAGGATCCAGAGTGGTCTGCGAGGACGAGGTACGTCTCCCGTGTGCGTCTGCCTTTTTCCTAAGGTCCTTGTCGTGTGGACTTTGAAGGTAACGTGAAGGATGTGCCGACTTTCCCCCTGTAGTTTTTCGATGAAATATTTGAACGTGAATACTAAAAATAAGGTGTGTTCTGGAGCATGTTGCGCCCATGCAAAGCTTGCTTCCCTCTGCTTATTTTCTCCTCCCGAAAGCATAATCTCTTTCTGTGTGCTTACCGTTAACTGGCACTGTGCACTGGTGTTTTCGTGGTAAAAGCTTTATGCTTCTTCAGTCCACAAGTTTCTAAAGTATCTTCTAGTAGTACTGGAAAACCTTACTGAGATGCTAGCCTCTGTACAAAAAGCAGGCAAGGTCAGAGAAGAGGCATGGACAAAGAGGGGTGACTTCTGTGTGTTTTCCGGGCTTTGCCAAGAAGCGTTACAGCCTTGTAAGTGGTGACAGCGAGTCCCGATGTGCTTTTGGCGAGCTACTGCTTCCCAAATGTCCTTTTTCGGCACCAAGACTTTGCACTCACTCTCTTGTTCATTTTTTTTTTTTTTTTTTTTTTTTTTTAAACAAAGTGCACTTCCTTCCAAAAGCCCAAGCACAGCCCGTCTTCCGAATTTGGTGGCATCGCCGGTCTTTGGGTTCTCAGTCGTAACAGGCGAGATATCATCAAAACACGTTCCTCTGCGCGCTCAGCAAAGCTGAAAGCATCAGCCCATCTGCCGGTCCTTTTTGGTAGCCTTATGGATTGCGGGAGCGGGGATTTGATTTCCCCCCTCTCACCCCCGGTAAAACCATATGGGGGATTTTTCATCTTGCTGATTTTTCTATCCTAAATTAAACTTTAAAAAAGGTTAAAACTGTAGAATTTACAAACGGACTTGCGTTGTTTAAACTGCAGCTGCCAAATGGCTGTAGCATACAATGTATTCGGTGTACTTTGGCAATGAGGTATTTGTTCTAAAGCTTTAAAAACAGGGCCGTTTTTTAAATTACATTTAAACGTTTAGCAAAAGCAATGTTTAAAACCAAATGTTTAAACAAAGGATACGTTTAAAAAGAGGCAACTGAATGTGAGCGGGGCTTTATTGCCAACCTTGAGACGCAGCACTCTGAAGTTCTTGATTTCTGTCTGGCTGTCAGCGGCGCGTTTCCCCGGCGGTTCAGTAGCATCTCTCCTGGGCAGGGCAGCCGGCCAGATGTCCCTGCTAATTGTGCAGCACCCAACCCCCCCCCGGCTCCCCCCCCCTCCCCGAGTCAAATTATAGCTGTGTATTTTGGGGATGGATAGTTTAATGGTATGGATTGACAGCTGGGCAAGTTCATTTAGTGCCAAAGGAAAGTCAAGTAATCTTGTCGTATAAGTATTTTTATTGCAGAGAGAGAGAGAGAGAGAGATATCTCTAAGCATACGTGCACCTCTTCAGCATAGAGTGAAGGACTGATGTTTGTTCTTCCTTGTTCATTGCACTCTTCAGAGTTTTACCCTTCCCTTTTGGCTGTACTGACCCAGCAAGGTGTGCAGCAGTAGCGGCGGCGGCGGTGCGAGGGCTGTAGCTGTTTGAGGGGGTCCGTCACGTCGATTCTGGTCACGGCCCAGCCCTGTGCAGCAGCCTGGCAGGTGGAGGTCCCCGCGGCAGCGCCGTAAGGAAGGGAGGAGGGGTTTCCCAGGGCCAGCCCGAGGGTTTACTGTTGTGCTCAGAATGGCACCACTTAGTCTTAATACTGACCGGAAGAGTTCCAGTCGCTCTGGCTTTGAAAGGCCGCGCTGTAGTTTGCGCTGAGCTGTTTCCCTGGAGTCCTCCTGTAGCTCAGCTGCTGTCCTGTCCCGTCCCTCGGTGTGAGGGAATTCCTCTGCTTTCTTCTGTGCTCTTTGTTAATCTGCTGAAATATAATTGGGCCTTTTTGTGTTTCAGGTGTCTCGCCGTACAGTTCTGGCGCAGCTCAGTAGACTCCCCCGCCGAGGTTTGCCTGCCGGTGGTTGAGCGCCCCGAGGGGATGGGGCCAGCCCTGGGTTCGGTGGCTCTGTGCCCTTTTTTGAGGGGGGAATCAAAAGGGTGTGTGTGTGTGTGGGGGGGTGGGTAGTGATGTCGTTTGGGGCAGCCTAAGGTCCCCGGGGGAGTGGCGGCGGTGATGCTGCGGAGGAGCAGGTGAGTGGGGGATGGGGGGGGTCACATGGGGGTCGCCTGAAAAGAGGCGGATCACAGCCCCAAACTGTCTGCAAATTCGTGCGGGGGGAGGATTAGCAGACTTTACAACCCCTAAATATGGGTGTGGGGCATTGAAATAAAGAAAAATCTCACATTTTAGTCTCTATTAATAAGTGAATATTCATTTCTTCATGTAGGAGGAGTTCAAAATAAACCCCTAGATCTACTCTGTTACATAAAGGATTTTAGACTATAAAAAGGTGTGTCCCAGAGCCCATTTTTGGCTCTATCGTCCTCTCTCTGCCGGGCTGCCCGCCCCTTTTCTTTACCTGCTCGGTCTCTCCCCTTCAGCTCCTCGAGGTTTTCCGGTATTCCTCAGGCTTATATTTACCCTAAATATATCTATGTCTGTGTGTAAATGGGTACATAGATGAAATGTCTATTCTCTGTAAGGTTTTTGAAATGCAAGGAAAGCCTGTTTATAGAAAGCACTTAAAACCTCAACACATGGCCCTGCACCCCTCCCCATTTTTTTTTTTTTTGAAGACGTAAAAGTGCTTTTAAAAGCTGCCCCTTTCCCTTCTCCCCCTTTTCCCATCCCAATTTGGGGCTGCTTTCCCCTGCCGGGCCGTGCACACAGAGCAGGAGTTGCCACCACAGCACAAAAATACCCCGAAGCCCTGCTTCTGGGTCTGCATTGGGGAGAAAAAACCCAATTTTCTGTTTTGGGAAAAAAAGGGAAAAAAAAAAAAAAAAAAAAAAAAAAAGAAGAAAAAAATCTCCCAATTGGGTGCTCCTGGGCAAGCCCCATGCACCTGTATTGGTGCAGCTGGAAAGCAAAAAACCCCACCCCTTTTTCACGCACAGAAGCAAAAATCCCCAATTTCTGCGTGGTGGATAAGCGCTGAAAAGCCCCAAACCTGAGCATTGTGGAAAAGTGAAGACACTCCCACCCCGATGCGAGGAAAAGGTGGGTGCAGTGGTGGCAGTTTGGTGGCCGTGGCAGGGCCGGTTCCAGGGTGGGTGAGTTCCGCAGAGTGGGGTGCCCCCCGTGAGTCACCCGCTGGGGTTATCCCGGCCGGGTCCCCTGGGGGAGGTCCGTCCCCGTCCTGGCCCCCCCCCCCCCCCCCACGCAGGGGGGGTTGTAGCCCTCCTTAGTCCCGCCCCCCCGCCCCGCCTCTTGTTTCCATAGGCACTGCCCCCGCTGTGCTGCCGCGCCTCCCGTGCTTGGCTGGCCCCGCCTCCCTCCGCGAGAGCCCCGCCTCTCACCCCGGCTCCTCCTCCATCCTCTCCGAGGCCCCGCCTCCCAGGCTCTGCATAGCCGTACTCGGCCCCGCCTCCCCCCGCCCTTGCGGCGGGGAGGTGCGCGTGCGCCGTACGGCGCGCCTCTGACTGCTCTCGCTGCTGCCACCAGGCGACCAAAACCCGGTCCTGCACCCGGGGAGCCGCCGATGCGCAGTCCAGCGGGGGTTTTGCACGCTCGCTGCTGCCACGGCGCGACCGAGCGCCGGTACTGCAGGCGGGATCCGCGCATGCGTGCTACAGCGCGATTGTCTGCGCTCGCATCTGCCGCCTGGCGGCCGCAATCCGGTACTGCAGCCGGACGGCCGCGCACGCGCAGTACAGCGCTCTCGTGGGCCCTGCCTCCTACTCCGCCTCGGCCGCGCCTCCCGCCCTCCTCGGCCCCTCCCCTCCGCTCGTCACGGCCCCGCCTCCCGTCCCTCCTCGGCCCCGCCTCCACGCTCGACCCGGCCCCTCCTCCCTGGCCTCTCCCGCCCCGCCTCCCTCGTCTCGGCCACGCCTCCCCGCCCGCCTCGGCCCCGCCCTGCAGCGCCGGCCCCGCACGGGCCGTTGCCGGGCACCGGCCCCGGCGGCGGGGGAGGGCCAGGACCACCGGGGAGCCCAGCGGGCTCGTTCGGCGCGCGCGGGGGTGTCTCCCGCCCGCTGGCCGCCCGGCGGTGGCGGGGCGGGGGCTTCAAACCGCTGCCTGCGGCAGGCTGCCGGCCCGCTGGAGGCGAACCGGCTCCGGGTAGCCCCCGGGCGTTACCCGAGAGCTGACGGAAGGCAAGAGGGGACGAAGGCGCAACGGGTTTATTTTGTGCCGTCGCACGCAAATCCATCCAGTTTTGAAGAAGAAAAGGCCGGGGTTTGGTAAATCCGCCCCCCCCCCACCTCCCCCCCACACACACTCCGCGCCGCGCAGGCGCGACCGCACCTGCCCGTCGCCCCGGCAACGGCCCCGCGCAGCTGCCGCTGCCTCTTCACCGTGGCAACCGCTCCCGAGCGGATAGGCGGGAGGGCGGGCCAATCACAGCGCGGGAGTCGCGCTTCGATTGGTCGGATCGCCTCGCCTGGGTGGGGCGCGGTGGGGATTGACGGCAGCACCGAGCCAATGGAGCAGGGGCTCTCAAGGAGGGGTGCGAGCGGCGGCCAATGGGCGCGCGGCGTGGGCGGGCCGGGACGCTCCGGAAGCCCAGGGGTCGTGCGGAAAATGGCGCCCAGTTCGGAATCGGAGCGGGGCGTCCTGGGGGGAAAGCGCAGCCCGGCGGGCAGGTGCTGTAGCGGGCCCGGCCCGCGGGCCTGTCGCGAGGCAGCTGAGAGCGCGTCAAGGTGAGCGGGGGGCGGTGGGCAACGATGCGGGAAGGCCTGAGGGGGTCCCGAGGGAACATGGCGGGGGGGCTGTAGAGGACCCGGAGGGATGATGGGGCGGGGCGCTGGGCGGGGGCCTTGAGGGAGGCTGGGGGAACGGGGGGCCTGAGGGGGGGCACTGTAGGCTCGGAGCGGGGGTGGCTGGGTCCGGCTCCCCGCGGGGTGCCTTCGGCCTGGGGGGTTCGGGGTGCGGGGCTGGTGGTGCCGGAGAAATAAAGGCCGAACGGGCGATAGCGAAGCGGCGCCCGAGCCGTGCTGGCGCTTTCCCGCAGCAGGGGTCGGGCCCTCCGCACTTGCCCAGAGCTCCCCAAAAGTGTCTGCGGGCCCTGGGGGTGGCGAGCTGTGGGGTGGCTGCGCTCGGCCCGGCCCTCAGCATGGCTCGCGGGGGCTGCCGAGGGGGTGAGGAAGCAGAGAGGGTGAGCTGGTTTGGGGCCCGAAACGGAGAGCAGGTCTTCTGCCCCGGGGGCTGGAAAGCAGGCTCCTGGGGCTGGTTTTGGGCTCAGAAACAGAGAGAGTTGTGTGGGTTTGGGCTGAGGAGCGGGGGTCCAGTCCTGCGTTTTTGGGGCTTGAGAACGGGCCCAGCAGCTGAGGTTATGGGCTCAGAAAGGGGCACTAAATGAGCCGGTTTAGGGGCCAAGAGCGGATTCCAGTTTGGCTGGTTTTGCAGGGGCCGGGAGGGGGGGAGGCAGAGAGGGGCGGGAGGGCGTTGAGGGCTGCGGGGAAAAGCACGGGATGGGCGAGGTGCGCGGACCCTCCCCGGAGGTGGGGGTCCGGTCCCCACTCGGGTGGGAACCCGAGCTCAGGAGGCCGGCGTGCAGCAGGCTGAACTCGGTGTCTGCGGGGGTCTCGTAGGGGGGGGTGGGCGGGGGTGGGAAGGTGCTTTGCAGACCCGGCACGCCCTTTTCTCTTTGAATCCTGCGCTTCTTTGGACATTGCTTAGCGCAGTCATGAAGTAGTTAATCATAGAAACGTACGGATATTTGTACCGTGTAAAGCCTAACACTCAAGTCAGGATGCTGATTGGTTGACGACCTGGTCAAAAGCCCGGCCTGTTGCAAATAGGGGGAGCTCATAAGGAGGAGCTGAAATCAGCTGGAGCTTCAGGGCAGAGCCGGGGCTTCAATTAGCCAGAGCCTGGCAAGCAGGAGCTGGAGGAGGTGGGGTGTCCGTCCTCTGTCCGGAGCACGCATTAGCCGGAGCGTGTGTTGGCTGGAGCACCCCCGTGCCGGACTGCGCTCCCCACACGGCTGAAGAGCGGCCGGACGCAGGCCGGGCTGTCATAAGCGGGGGCCTCGGGGCAGCGGGGCGGCAACTGGTTCTTCTGCCAACGGGGAGCCCGGCCTCTTGCTGGGGGGGTTAAATCCCTGCCAGGCGCCTGTCTGGGCCCCGCTCCCGAGGGCAGAGGTGGGGTGGGGGTCCCCCGGCTTGTGCCCGTTGGCTGGCTGTGACAAACAGGGTCATTTCTCGCCTCCTCTTTTCCCAGTGTCCCCTTGTGTGTCCCGGGAAGAAAATCCTGCTGGGTTGGGGTTGATTCCGCCGACTGCTCAGGTAAGGGCAGGCGTGGGGCTGGGGGGGGGCGGGGAGAAACGTTTGCGAGTTCAGGGGCGCTACAGGTACTCCACGTCAAGCGGGCAGAAAAGGCAAATTTGCAAATTTTTCCCGATGCCCCTTCCCGGGTGGGGAGGGGTCGTCGGGTGATAGAACGATTGTCTAAAAGGCAGTAAATTGTTACGGGTCTCTCAAACCGTAACAGATATTTAGACCTAACAGAGGGGTTTCGGAAGGGAAGGAGAAAACGTTCTCAGCCCTGACAGAAAACAGGCAGACCCTCTTCTCTGTCTGCGGCTTTCCTGTGCGCTCGAGATGAAGCTGTTTTATTTTTCTCCCTTGTGCCTGCTCTTAATATCTCTGAAGCTGCTGCTGCGGGTTTGCAGTTTGTGTTACTGTGTGTTTGTGGAGTTCTAGTTACGGATATCTTCTGCTGTGGCCGAGTGTCAGGAGGCGGTTTTCAGTTTAAAGCTTCAGAAATGGCATCCCCTGAAATTGGAGTAGGTGAAGCTGATCCTGCGTGTGCGGCTGCGCTCGCGGGGATCCTCGGGGGCTCCTCGTACAAAGAGCGAGGTGCGCGTGGGCACCGGCTGGGTTGCGCTGGGGTCTGGGCGCGTGCCGTACTGCTGCTTTTGGGAGATGGCAGAGAGCGCGTGCCCGGTAAGGCCGAGGGCAGTCAAAAGCTGGCAGGACCCCTGAGCAGGTTTGGTGGCGCAACGGCAGTTTCAAAAGCTCTTGACCGTTTGGAGAAAGGGCCTGGGAAAATCATTGCTTTTTTGGAAGGAGGCGGTAGAGCGGGACGGTGGGTTGCTGTACCCTTTAACAAAAATCTTCACCTTGGGCCGCCTAGGGTGAGGAAGTCTTGGCTGTACATAGGCTTGAGAAAACGTACCTGTCCGTGTCTGTCGCCTGCGTGCAGCCGGGAAGGTGTCTCTAGTGCAACTGAAGCTGCCGGTGAGTCAACGGAAGGTAAATGCAAGAGCTCTAGTGGCCCGCACCAAGAAGCGTCCCAGAGGTGATGCCGAGTACTTTTTCCTCTGCTCAGCTGTCGTCTGGGCCAACCTGCAGGGAAGAAGGCAGCTTGAGATTCCTCCCCAGCTTTACGCTAAAGGGTTTTTCCCTCTCTCGGCAGATTGTCAACGGCCAGCCTTTCTCCGCAGTCGCCCTTTCTTCTGCCGTGACGGTACGGGACAGACGGAGAGGATCCAGAGTGGTCTGCGAGGACGAGGTACGTCTCCCGTGTGCGTCTGCCTTTTTCCTAAGGTCCTTGTCGTGTGGACTTTGAAGGTAACGTGAAGGATGTGCCGACTTTCCCCCTGTAGTTTTTCGATGAAATATTTGAACGTGAATACTAAAAATAAGGTGTGTTCTGGAGCATGTTGCGCCCATGCAAAGCTTGCTTCCCTCTGCTTATTTTCTCCTCCCGAAAGCATAATCTCTTTCTGTGTGCTTACCGTTAACTGGCACTGTGCACTGGTGTTTTCGTGGTAAAAGCTTTATGCTTCTTCAGTCCACAAGTTTCTAAAGTATCTTCTAGTAGTACTGGAAAACCTTACTGAGATGCTAGCCTCTGTACAAAAAGCAGGCAAGGTCAGAGAAGAGGCATGGACAAAGAGGGGTGACTTCTGCGTGTTTTCCGGGCTTTGCCAAGAAGCGTTACAGCCTTGTAAGTGGTGACAGCGAGTCCCGATGTGCTTTTGGCGAGCTACTGCTTCCCAAATGTCCTTTTTCGGCACCAAGACTTTGCACTCACTCTCTTGTTCATTTTTTTTTTTTTTTTTTTTTTTTTTAAACAAAGTGCACTTCCTTCCAAAAGCCCAAGCACAGCCCGTCTTCCGAATTTGGTGGCATCGCCGGTCTTTGGGTTCTCAGTCGTAACAGGCGAGATATCATCAAAACACGTTCCTCTGCGCGTTCAGCAAAGCTGAAAGCATCAGCCCATCTGCCGGTCCTTTTTGGTAGCCTTATGGATTGCGGGAGCGGGGATTTGATTTCCCCCCTCTCACCCCCGGTAAAACCATATGGGGGATTTTTCATCTTGCTGATTTTTCTATCCTAAATTAAACTTTAAAAAAGGTTAAAACTGTAGAATTTACAAACGGACTTGCGTTGTTTAAACTGCAGCTGCCAAATGGCTGTAGCATACAATGTATTCGGTGTACTTTGGCAATGAGGTATTTGTTCTAAAGCTTTAAAAACAGGGCCGTTTTTTAAATTACATTTAAACGTTTAGCAAAAGCAATGTTTAAAACCAAATGTTTAAACAAAGGATACGTTTAAAAAGAGGCAACTGAATGTGAGCGGGGCTTTATTGCCAACCTTGAGACGCAGCACTCTGAAGTTCTTGATTTCTGTCTGGCTGTCAGCGGCGCGTTTCCCCGGCGGTTCAGTAGCATCTCTCCTGGGCAGGGCAGCCGGCCAGATGTCCCTGCTAATTGTGCAGCACCCAACCCCCCCCCGGCTCCCCCCCCCTCCCCGAGTCAAATTATAGCTGTGTATTTTGGGGATGGATAGTTTAATGGTATGGATTGACAGCTGGGCAAGTTCATTTAGTGCCAAAGGAAAGTCAAGTAATCTTGTCGTATAAGTATTTTTATTGCAGAGAGAGAGAGAGAGAGAGATATCTCTAAGCATACGTGCACCTCTTCAGCATAGAGTGAAGGACTGATGTTTGTTCTTCCTTGTTCATTGCACTCTTCAGAGTTTTACCCTTCCCTTTTGGCTGTACTGACCCAGCAAGGTGTGCAGCAGTAGCGGCGGCGGCGGTGCGAGGGCTGTAGCTGTTTGAGGGGGTCCGTCACGTCGATTCTGGTCACGGCCCAGCCCTGTGCAGCAGCCTGGCAGGTGGAGGTCCCCGCGGCAGCGCCGTAAGGAAGGGAGGAGGGGTTTCCCAGGGCCAGCCCGAGGGTTTACTGTTGTGCTCAGAATGGCACCACTTAGTCTTAATACTGACCGGAAGAGTTCCAGTCGCTCTGGCTTTGAAAGGCCGCGCTGTAGTTTGCGCTGAGCTGTTTCCCTGGAGTCCTCCTGTAGCTCAGCTGCTGTCCTGTCCCGTCCCTCGGTGTGAGGGAATTCCTCTGCTTTCTTCTGTGCTCTTTGTTAATCTGCTGAAATATAATTGGGCCTTTTTGTGTTTCAGGTGTCTCGCCGTACAGTTCTGGCGCAGCTCAGTAGACTCCCCCGCCGAGGTTTGCCTGCCGGTGGTTGAGCGCCCCGAGGGGATGGGGCCAGCCCTGGGTTCGGTGGCTCTGTGCCCTTTTTTGAGGGGGGAATCAAAAGGGTGTGTGTGTGTGTGGGGGGGTGGGTAGTGATGTCGTTTGGGGCAGCCTAAGGTCCCCGGGGGAGTGGCGGCGGTGATGCTGCGGAGGAGCAGGTGAGTGGGGGATGGGGGGGGTCACATGGGGGTCGCCTGAAAAGAGGCGGATCACAGCCCCAAACTGTCTGCAAATTCGTGCGGGGGGAGGATTAGCAGACTTTACAACCCCTAAATATGGGTGTGGGGCATTGAAATAAAGAAAAATCTCACATTTTAGTCTCTATTAATAAGTGAATATTCATTTCTTCATGTAGGAGGAGTTCAAAATAAACCCCTAGATCTACTCTGTTACATAAAGGATTTTAGACTATAAAAAGGTGTGTCCCAGAGCCCATTTTTGGCTCTATCGTCCTCTCTCTGCCGGGCTGCCCGCCCCTTTTCTTTACCTGCTCGGTCTCTCCCCTTCAGCTCCTCGAGGTTTTCCGGTATTCCTCAGGCTTATATTTACCCTAAATATATCTATGTCTGTGTGTAAATGGGTACATAGATGAAATGTCTATTCTCTGTAAGGTTTTTGAAATGCAAGGAAAGCCTGTTTATAGAAAGCACTTAAAACCTCAACACACGGCCCTGCACCCCTCCCCATTTTTTTTTTTTTTGAAGACGTAAAAGTGCTTTTAAAAGCTGCCCCTTTCCCTTCTCCCCCTTTTCCCATCCCAATTTGGGGCTGCTTTCCCCTGCCGGGCCGTGCACACAGAGCAGGAGTTGCCACCACAGCACAAAAATACCCCGAAGCCCTGCTTCTGGGTCTGCATTGGGGAGAAAAAACCCAATTTTCTGTTTTGGGAAAAAAAGGGAAAAAAAAAAAAAAAAAAAAAAAAAAAAGAAGAAAAAAATCTCCCAATTGGGTGCTCCTGGGCAAGCCCCATGCACCTGTATTGGTGCAGCTGGAAAGCAAAAAACCCCACCCCTTTTTCACGCACAGAAGCAAAAATCCCCAATTTCTGCGTGGTGGATAAGCGCTGAAAAGCCCCAAACCTGAGCATTGTGGAAAAGTGAAGACACTCCCACCCCGATGCGAGGAAAAGGTGGGTGCAGTGGTGGCAGTTTGGTGGCCGTGGCAGGGCCGGTTCCAGGGTGGGTGAGTTCCGCAGAGTGGGGTGCCCCCCGTGAGTCACCCGCTGGGGTTATCCCGGCCGGGTCCCCTGGGGGAGGTCCGTCCCCGTCCTGGCCCCCCCCCCCCCCCCCCAAGCAGGGGGGGTTGTAGCCCTCCTTAGTCCCGCCCCCCCGCCCCGCCTCTTGTTTCCATAGGCACTGCCCCCGCTGTGCTGCCGCGCCTCCCGTGCTTGGCTGGCCCCGCCTCCCTCCGCGAGAGCCCCGCCTCTCACCCCGGCTCCTCCTCCATCCTCTCCGAGGCCCCGCCTCCCAGGCTCTGCATAGCCGTACTCGGCCCCGCCTCCCCCCGCCCTTGCGGCGGGGAGGTGCGCGTGCGCCGTACGGCGCGCCTCTGACTGCTCTCGCTGCTGCCACCAGGCGACCAAAACCCGGTCCTGCACCCGGGGAGCCGCCGATGCGCAGTCCAGCGGGGGTTTTGCACGCTCGCTGCTGCCACGGCGCGACCGAGCGCCGGTACTGCAGGCGGGATCCGCGCATGCGTGCTACAGCGCGATTGTCTGCGCTCGCATCTGCCGCCTGGCGGCCGCAATCCGGTACTGCAGCCGGACGGCCGCGCACGCGCAGTACAGCGCTCTCGTGGGCCCTGCCTCCTACTCCGCCTCGGCCGCGCCTCCCGCCCTCCTCGGCCCCTCCCCTCCGCTCGTCACGGCCCCGCCTCCCGTCCCTCCTCGGCCCCGCCTCCACGCTCGACCCGGCCCCTCCTCCCTGGCCTCTCCCGCCCCGCCTCCCTCGTCTCGGCCACGCCTCCCCGCCCGCCTCGGCCCCGCCCTGCAGCGCCGGCCCCGCACGGGCCGTTGCCGGGCACCGGCCCCGGCGGCGGGGGAGGGCCAGGACCACCGGGGAGCCCAGCGGGCTCGTTCGGCGCGCGCGGGGGTGTCTCCCGCCCGCTGGCCGCCCGGCGGTGGCGGGGCGGGGGCTTCAAACCGCTGCCTGCGGCAGGCTGCCGGCCCGCTGGAGGCGAACCGGCTCCGGGTAGCCCCCGGGCGTTACCCGAGAGCTGACGGAAGGCAAGAGGGGACGAAGGCGCAACGGGTTTATTTTGTGCCGTCGCACGCAAATCCATCCAGTTTTGAAGAAGAAAAGGCCGGGGTTTGGTAAATCCGCCCCCCCCCCACCTCCCCCCCACACACACTCCGCGCCGCGCAGGCGCGACCGCACCTGCCCGTCGCCCCGGCAACGGCCCCGCGCAGCTGCCGCTGCCTCTTCACCGTGGCAACCGCTCCCGAGCGGATAGGCGGGAGGGCGGGCCAATCACAGCGCGGGAGTCGCGCTTCGATTGGTCGGATCGCCTCGCCTGGGTGGGGCGCGGTGGGGATTGACGGCAGCACCGAGCCAATGGAGCAGGGGCTCTCAAGGAGGGGTGCGAGCGGCGGCCAATGGGCGCGCGGCGTGGGCGGGCCGGGACGCTCCGGAAGCCCAGGGGTCGTGCGGAAAATGGCGCCCAGTTCGGAATCGGAGCGGGGCGTCCTGGGGGGAAAGCGCAGCCCGGCGGGCAGGTGCTGTAGCGGGCCCGGCCCGCGGGCCTGTCGCGAGGCAGCTGAGAGCGCGTCAAGGTGAGCGGGGGGCGGTGGGCAACGATGCGGGAAGGCCTGAGGGGGTCCCGAGGGAACATGGCGGGGGGGCTGTAGAGGACCCGGAGGGATGATGGGGCGGGGCGCTGGGCGGGGGCCTTGAGGGAGGCTGGGGGAACGGGGGGCCTGAGGGGGGGCACTGTAGGCTCGGAGCGGGGGTGGCTGGGTCCGGCTCCCCGCGGGGTGCCTTCGGCCTGGGGGGTTCGGGGTGCGGGGCTGGTGGTGCCGGAGAAATAAAGGCCGAACGGGCGATAGCGAAGCGGCGCCCGAGCCGTGCTGGCGCTTTCCCGCAGCAGGGGTCGGGCCCTCCGCACTTGCCCAGAGCTCCCCAAAAGTGTCTGCGGGCCCTGGGGGTGGCGAGCTGTGGGGTGGCTGCGCTCGGCCCGGCCCTCAGCATGGCTCGCGGGGGCTGCCGAGGGGGTGAGGAAGCAGAGAGGGTGAGCTGGTTTGGGGCCCGAAATGGAGAGCAGGTCTTCTGCCCCGGGGGCTGGAAAGCAGGCTCCTGGGGCTGGTTTTGGGCTCAGAAACAGAGAGAGTTGTGTGGGTTTGGGCTGAGGAGCGGGGGTCCAGTCCTGCGTTTTTGGGGCTTGAGAACGGGCCCAGCAGCTGAGGTTATGGGCTCAGAAAGGGGCACTAAATGAGCCGGTTTAGGGGCCAAGAGCGGATTCCAGTTTGGCTGGTTTTGCAGGGGCCGGGAGGGGGGGAGGCAGAGAGGGGCGGGAGGGCGTTGAGGGCTGCGGGGAAAAGCACGGGATGGGCGAGGTGCGCGGACCCTCCCCGGAGGTGGGGGTCCGGTCCCCACTCGGGTGGGAACCCGAGCTCAGGAGGCCGGCGTGCAGCAGGCTGAACTCGGTGTCTGCGGGGGTCTCGTAGGGGGGGGTGGGCGGGGGTGGGAAGGTGCTTTGCAGACCCGGCACGCCCTTTTCTCTTTGAATCCTGCGCTTCTTTGGACATTGCTTAGCGCAGTCATGAAGTAGTTAATCATAGAAACGTACGGATATTTGTACCGTGTAAAGCCTAACACTCAAGTCAGGATGCTGATTGGTTGACGACCTGGTCAAAAGCCCGGCCTGTTGCAAATAGGGGGAGCTCATAAGGAGGAGCTGAAATCAGCTGGAGCTTCAGGGCAGAGCCGGGGCTTCAATTAGCCAGAGCCTGGCAAGCAGGAGCTGGAGGAGGTGGGGTGTCCGTCCTCTGTCCGGAGCACGCATTAGCCGGAGCGTGTGTTGGCTGGAGCACCCCCGTGCCGGACTGCGCTCCCCACACGGCTGAAGAGCGGCCGGACGCAGGCCGGGCTGTCATAAGCGGGGGCCTCGGGGCAGCGGGGCGGCAACTGGTTCTTCTGCCAACGGGGAGCCCGGCCTCTTGCTGGGGGGGTTAAATCCCTGCCAGGCGCCTGTCTGGGCCCCGCTCCCGAGGGCAGAGGTGGGGTGGGGGTCCCCCGGCTTGTGCCCGTTGGCTGGCTGTGACAAACAGGGTCATTTCTCGCCTCCTCTTTTCCCAGTGTCCCCTTGTGTGTCCCGGGAAGAAAATCCTGCTGGGTTGGGGTTGATTCCGCCGACTGCTCAGGTAAGGGCAGGCGTGGGGCTGGGGGGGGGCGGGGAGAAACGTTTGCGAGTTCAGGGGCGCTACAGGTACTCCACGTCAAGCGGGCAGAAAAGGCAAATTTGCAAATTTTTCCCGATGCCCCTTCCCGGGTGGGGAGGGGTCGTCGGGTGATAGAACGATTGTCTAAAAGGCAGTAAATTGTTACGGGTCTCTCAAACCGTAACAGATATTTAGACCTAACAGAGGGGTTTCGGAAGGGAAGGAGAAAACGTTCTCAGCCCTGACAGAAAACAGGCAGACCCTCTTCTCTGTCTGCGGCTTTCCTGTGCGCTCGAGATGAAGCTGTTTTATTTTTCTCCCTTGTGCCTGCTCTTAATATCTCTGAAGCTGCTGCTGCGGGTTTGCAGTTTGTGTTACTGTGTGTTTGTGGAGTTCTAGTTACGGATATCTTCTGCTGTGGCCGAGTGTCAGGAGGCGGTTTTCAGTTTAAAGCTTCAGAAATGGCATCCCCTGAAATTGGAGTAGGTGAAGCTGATCCTGCGTGTGCGGCTGCGCTCGCGGGGATCCTCGGGGGCTCCTCGTACAAAGAGCGAGGTGCGCGTGGGCACCGGCTGGGTTGCGCTGGGGTCTGGGCGCGTGCCGTACTGCTGCTTTTGGGAGATGGCAGAGAGCGCGTGCCCGGTAAGGCCGAGGGCAGTCAAAAGCTGGCAGGACCCCTGAGCAGGTTTGGTGGCGCAACGGCAGTTTCAAAAGCTCTTGACCGTTTGGAGAAAGGGCCTGGGAAAATCATTGCTTTTTTGGAAGGAGGCGGTAGAGCGGGACGGTGGGTTGCTGTACCCTTTAACAAAAATCTTCACCTTGGGCCGCCTAGGGTGAGGAAGTCTTGGCTGTACATAGGCTTGAGAAAACGTACCTGTCCGTGTCTGTCGCCTGCGTGCAGCCGGGAAGGTGTCTCTAGTGCAACTGAAGCTGCCGGTGAGTCAACGGAAGGTAAATGCAAGAGCTCTAGTGGCCCGCACCAAGAAGCGTCCCAGAGGTGATGCCGAGTACTTTTTCCTCTGCTCAGCTGTCGTCTGGGCCAACCTGCAGGGAAGAAGGCAGCTTGAGATTCCTCCCCAGCTTTACGCTAAAGGGTTTTTCCCTCTCTCGGCAGATTGTCAACGGCCAGCCTTTCTCCGCAGTCGCCCTTTCTTCTGCCGTGACGGTACGGGACAGACGGAGAGGATCCAGAGTGGTCTGCGAGGACGAGGTACGTCTCCCGTGTGCGTCTGCCTTTTTCCTAAGGTCCTTGTCGTGTGGACTTTGAAGGTAACGTGAAGGATGTGCCGACTTTCCCCCTGTAGTTTTTCGATGAAATATTTGAACGTGAATACTAAAAATAAGGTGTGTTCTGGAGCATGTTGCGCCCATGCAAAGCTTGCTTCCCTCTGCTTATTTTCTCCTCCCGAAAGCATAATCTCTTTCTGTGTGCTTACCGTTAACTGGCACTGTGCACTGGTGTTTTCGTGGTAAAAGCTTTATGCTTCTTCAGTCCACAAGTTTCTAAAGTATCTTCTAGTAGTACTGGAAAACCTTACTGAGATGCTAGCCTCTGTACAAAAAGCAGGCAAGGTCAGAGAAGAGGCATGGACAAAGAGGGGTGACTTCTGCGTGTTTTCCGGGCTTTGCCAAGAAGTGTTACAGCCTTGTAAGTGGTGACAGCGAGTCCCGATGTGCTTTTGGCGAGCTACTGCTTCCCAAATGTCCTTTTTCGGCACCAAGACTTTGCACTCACTCTCTTGTTCATTTTTTTTTTTTTTTTTTTTTTTTTAAACAAATTGCACTTCCTTCCAAAAGCCCAAGCACAGCCCGTCTTCCGAATTTGGTGGCATCGCCGGTCTTTGGGTTCTCAGTCGTAACAGGCGAGATATCATCAAAACACGTTCCTCTGCGCGTTCAGCAAAGCTGAAAGCATCAGCCCATCTGCCGGTCCTTTTTGGTAGCCTTATGGATTGCGGGAGCGGGGATTTGATTTCCCCCCTCTCACCCCCGGTAAAACCATATGGGGGATTTTTCATCTTGCTGATTTTTCTATCCTAAATTAAACTTTAAAAAAGGTTAAAACTGTAGAATTTACAAACGGACTTGCGTTGTTTAAACTGCAGCTGCCAAATGGCTGTAGCATACAATGTATTCGGTGTACTTTGGCAATGAGGTATTTGTTCTAAAGCTTTAAAAACAGGGCCGTTTTTTAAATTACATTTAAACGTTTAGCAAAAGCAATGTTTAAAACCAAATGTTTAAACAAAGGATACGTTTAAAAAGAGGCAACTGAATGTGAGCGGGGCTTTATTGCCAACCTTGAGACGCAGCGCTCTGAAGTTCTTGATTTCTGTCTGGCTGTCAGCGGCGCGTTTCCCCGGCGGTTCAGTAGCATCTCTCCTGGGCAGGGCAGCCGGCCAGATGTCCCTGCTAATTGTGCAGCACCCAACCCCCCCCCGGCTCCCCCCCCCTCCCCGAGTCAAATTATAGCTGTGTATTTTGGGGATGGATAGTTTAATGGTATGGATTGACAGCTGGGCAAGTTCATTTAGTGCCAAAGGAAAGTCAAGTAATCTTGTCGTATAAGTATTTTTATTGCAGAGAGAGAGAGAGAGAGAGATATCTCTAAGCATACGTGCACCTCTTCAGCATAGAGTGAAGGACTGATGTTTGTTCTTCCTTGTTCATTGCACTCTTCAGAGTTTTACCCTTCCCTTTTGGCTGTACTGACCCAGCAAGGTGTGCAGCAGTAGCGGCGGCGGCGGTGCGAGGGCTGTAGCTGTTTGAGGGGGTCCGTCACGTCGATTCTGGTCACGGCCCAGCCCTGTGCAGCAGCCTGGCAGGTGGAGGTCCCCGCGGCAGCGCCGTAAGGAAGGGAGGAGGGGTTTCCCAGGGCCAGCCCGAGGGTTTACTGTTGTGCTCAGAATGGCACCACTTAGTCTTAATACTGACCGGAAGAGTTCCAGTCGCTCTGGCTTTGAAAGGCCGCGCTGTAGTTTGCGCTGAGCTGTTTCCCTGGAGTCCTCCTGTAGCTCAGCTGCTGTCCTGTCCCGTCCCTCGGTGTGAGGGAATTCCTCTGCTTTCTTCTGTGCTCTTTGTTAATCTGCTGAAATATAATTGGGCCTTTTTGTGTTTCAGGTGTCTCGCCGTACAGTTCTGGCGCAGCTCAGTAGACTCCCCCGCCGAGGTTTGCCTGCCGGTGGTTGAGCGCCCCGAGGGGATGGAGCCAGCCCTGGGTTCGGTGGCTCTGTGCCCTTTTTTGAGGGGGGAATCAAAAGGGTGTGTGTGTGTGTGGGGGGGTGGGTAGTGATGTCGTTTGGGGCAGCCTAAGGTCCCCGGGGGAGTGGCGGCGGTGATGCTGCGGAGGAGCAGGTGAGTGGGGGATGGGGGGGGTCACATGGGGGTCGCCTGAAAAGAGGCGGATCACAGCCCCAAACTGTCTGCAAATTCGTGCGGGGGGAGGATTAGCAGACTTTACAACCCCTAAATATGGGTGTGGGGCATTGAAATAAAGAAAAATCTCACATTTTAGTCTCTATTAATAAGTGAATATTCATTTCTTCATGTAGGAGGAGTTCAAAATAAACCCCTAGATCTACTCTGTTACATAAAGGATTTTAGACTATAAAAAGGTGTGTCCCAGAGCCCATTTTTGGCTCTATCGTCCTCTCTCTGCCGGGCTGCCCGCCCCTTTTCTTTACCTGCTCGGTCTCTCCCCTTCAGCTCCTCGAGGTTTTCCGGTATTCCTCAGGCTTATATTTACCCTAAATATATCTATGTCTGTGTGTAAATGGGTACATAGATGAAATGTCTATTCTCTGTAAGGTTTTTGAAATGCAAGGAAAGCCTGTTTATAGAAAGCACTTAAAACCTCAACACATGGCCCTGCACCCCTCCCCATTTTTTTTTTTTTTGAAGACGTAAAAGTGCTTTTAAAAGCTGCCCCTTTCCCTTCTCCCCCTTTTCCCATCCCAATTTGGGGCTGCTTTCCCCTGCCGGGCCGTGCACACAGAGCAGGAGTTGCCACCACAGCACAAAAATACCCCGAAGCCCTGCTTCTGGGTCTGCATTGGGGAGAAAAAACCCAATTTTCTGTTTTGGGAAAAAAAGGGAAAAAAAAAAAAAAAAAAAAAAAAAAAGAAGAAAAAAATCTCCCAATTGGGTGCTCCTGGGCAAGCCCCATGCACCTGTATTGGTGCAGCTGGAAAGCAAAAAACCCCACCCCTTTTTCACGCACAGAAGCAAAAATCCCCAATTTCTGCGTGGTGGATAAGCGCTGAAAAGCCCCAAACCTGAGCATTGTGGAAAAGTGAAGACACTCCCACCCCGATGCGAGGAAAAGGTGGGTGCAGTGGTGGCAGTTTGGTGGCCGTGGCAGGGCCGGTTCCAGGGTGGGTGAGTTCCGCAGAGTGGGGTGCCCCCCGTGAGTCACCCGCTGGGGTTATCCCGGCCGGGTCCCCTGGGGGAGGTCCGTCCCCGTCCTGGCCCCCCCCCACCCCCACGCAGGGGGGGTTGTAGCCCTCCTTAGTCCCGCCCCCCCGCCCCGCCTCTTGTTTCCATAGGCACTGCCCCCGCTGTGCTGCCGCGCCTCCCGTGCTTGGCTGGCCCCGCCTCCCTCCGCGAGAGCCCCGCCTCTCACCCCGGCTCCTCCTCCATCCTCTCCGAGGCCCCGCCTCCCAGGCTCTGCATAGCCGTACTCGGCCCCGCCTCCCCCCGCCCTTGCGGCGGGGAGGTGCGCGTGCGCCGTACGGCGCGCCTCTGACTGCTCTCGCTGCTGCCACCAGGCGACCAAAACCCGGTCCTGCACCCGGGGAGCCGCCGATGCGCAGTCCAGCGGGGGTTTTGCACGCTCGCTGCTGCCACGGCGCGACCGAGCGCCGGTACTGCAGGCGGGATCCGCGCATGCGTGCTACAGCGCGATTGTCTGCGCTCGCATCTGCCGCCTGGCGGCCGCAATCCGGTACTGCAGCCGGACGGCCGCGCACGCGCAGTACAGCGCTCTCGTGGGCCCTGCCTCCTACTCCGCCTCGGCCGCGCCTCCCGCCCTCCTCGGCCCCTCCCCTCCGCTCGTCACGGCCCCGCCTCCCGTCCCTCCTCGGCCCCGCCTCCACGCTCGACCCGGCCCCTCCTCCCTGGCCTCTCCCGCTCCGCCTCCCTCGTCTCGGCCACGCCTCCCCGCCCGCCTCGGCCCCGCCCTGCAGCGCCGGCCCCGCACGGGCCGTTGCCGGGCACTGGCCCCGGCGGCGGGGGAGGGCCAGGACCACCGGGGAGCCCAGCGGGCTCGTTCGGCGCGCGCGGGGGTGTCTCCCGCCCGCTGGCCGCCCGGCGGTGGCGGGGCGGGGGCTTCAAACCGCTGCCTGCGGCAGGCTGCCGGCCCGCTGGAGGCGAACCGGCTCCGGGTAGCCCCCGGGCGTTACCCGAGAGCTGACGGAAGGCAAGAGGGGACGAAGGCGCAACGGGTTTATTTTGTGCCGTCGCACGCAAATCCATCCAGTTTTGAAGAAGAAAAGGCCGGGGTTTGGTAAATCCGCCCCCCCCCCACCTCCCCCCCACACACACTCCGCGCCGCGCAGGCGCGACCGCACCTGCCCGTCGCCCCGGCAACGGCCCCGCGCAGCTGCCGCTGCCTCTTCACCGTGGCAACCGCTCCCGAGCGGATAGGCGGGAGGGCGGGCCAATCACAGCGCGGGAGTCGCGCTTCGATTGGTCGGATCGCCTCGCCTGGGTGGGGCGCGGTGGGGATTGACGGCAGCACCGAGCCAATGGAGCAGGGGCTCTCAAGGAGGGGTGCGAGCGGCGGCCAATGGGCGCGCGGCGTGGGCGGGCCGGGACGCTCCGGAAGCCCAGGGGTCGTGCGGAAAATGGCGCCCAGTTCGGAATCGGAGCGGGGCGTCCTGGGGGGAAAGCGCAGCCCGGCGGGCAGGTGCTGTAGCGGGCCCGGCCCGCGGGCCTGTCGCGAGGCAGCTGAGAGCGCGTCAAGGTGAGCGGGGGGCGGTGGGCAACGATGCGGGAAGGCCTGAGGGGGTCCCGAGGGAACATGGCGGGGGGGCTGTAGAGGACCCGGAGGGATGATGGGGCGGGGCGCTGGGCGGGGGCCTTGAGGGAGGCTGGGGGAACGGGGGGCCTGAGGGGGGGCACTGTAGGCTCGGAGCGGGGGTGGCTGGGTCCGGCTCCCCGCGGGGTGCCTTCGGCCTGGGGGGTTCGGGGTGCGGGGCTGGTGGTGCCGGAGAAATAAAGGCCGAACGGGCGATAGCGAAGCGGCGCCCGAGCCGTGCTGGCGCTTTCCCGCAGCAGGGGTCGGGCCCTCCGCACTTGCCCAGAGCTCCCCAAAAGTGTCTGCGGGCCCTGGGGGTGGCGAGCTGTGGGGTGGCTGCGCTCGGCCCGGCCCTCAGCATGGCTCGCGGGGGCTGCCGAGGGGGTGAGGAAGCAGAGAGGGTGAGCTGGTTTGGGGCCCGAAATGGAGAGCAGGTCTTCTGCCCCGGGGGCTGGAAAGCAGGCTCCTGGGGCTGGTTTTGGGCTCAGAAACAGAGAGAGTTGTGTGGGTTTGGGCTGAGGAGCGGGGGTCCAGTCCTGCGTTTTTGGGGCTTGAGAACGGGCCCAGCAGCTGAGGTTATGGGCTCAGAAAGGGGCACTAAATGAGCCGGTTTAGGGGCCAAGAGCGGATTCCAGTTTGGCTGGTTTTGCAGGGGCCGGGAGGGGGGGAGGCAGAGAGGGGCGGGAGGGCGTTGAGGGCTGCGGGGAAAAGCACGGGATGGGCGAGGTGCGCGGACCCTCCCCGGAGGTGGGGGTCCGGTCCCCACTCGGGTGGGAACCCGAGCTCAGGAGGCCGGCGTGCAGCAGGCTGAACTCGGTGTCTGCGGGGGTCTCGTAGGGGGGGGTGGGCGGGGGTGGGAAGGTGCTTTGCAGACCCGGCACGCCCTTTTCTCTTTGAATCCTGCGCTTCTTTGGACATTGCTTAGCGCAGTCATGAAGTAGTTAATCATAGAAACGTACGGATATTTGTACCGTGTAAAGCCTAACACTCAAGTCAGGATGCTGATTGGTTGACGACCTGGTCAAAAGCCCGGCCTGTTGCAAATAGGGGGAGCTCATAAGGAGGAGCTGAAATCAGCTGGAGCTTCAGGGCAGAGCCGGGGCTTCAATTAGCCAGAGCCTGGCAAGCAGGAGCTGGAGGAGGTGGGGTGTCCGTCCTCTGTCCGGAGCACGCATTAGCCGGAGCGTGTGTTGGCTGGAGCACCCCCGTGCCGGACTGCGCTCCCCACACGGCTGAAGAGCGGCCGGACGCAGGCCGGGCTGTCATAAGCGGGGGCCTCGGGGCAGCGGGGCGGCAACTGGTTCTTCTGCCAACGGGGAGCCCGGCCTCTTGCTGGGGGGGTTAAATCCCTGCCAGGCGCCTGTCTGGGCCCCGCTCCCGAGGGCAGAGGTGGGGTGGGGGTCCCCCGGCTTGTGCCCGTTGGCTGGCTGTGACAAACAGGGTCATTTCTCGCCT